>NC_091932.1:11687940-11770440 GCF_041260155.1 Ptychodera flava | reverse complement strand
TATATATATATATATATATATATATATATATATATATATATATATATATATATATATATATATATATACATATGAACGCAAGGTCGGGCTAAGTATTGTGAAATCCAACGCGAAGTGGTGCATGTATTAATTTTCTCATCCCGTCATCTTTTAGAGATTATTTTTCCCGCCATTTTTATAGCTTCGAGCTAAAAATATGTATAATGATAAGAGCATGAAGGGTAATATGCATGTATAGGTATACGTAAATATACACAGAACAAACCTGGACCGTCTGCATGGCGTTCACTGCACAGAGAGTTGGACTAGATGACCGTGTTCTTGTTGGCTTATAGACAATGATTACTGGAGCTGAGATTGCCCGGGGGGCAGTCGAGGCCCGAGGTAAGACTGCCGCAAATGAAAGTGAAGAGACAAGATATCTGCCCCTTTTTATCAATGGACTCCTTCCTCCGTCAGCACATATCCTGAGAGGGCTGGACCCCGTCGTTAGCGCCAGAAATTTGCATACTGAAGAACAGCACTTGTACGTGGAGAGGCCGCCTTTCTCTGGAGATCGCCGCGCGTGCACGGGAAGTGAAAAATAAATGTTGGGGGGAGATATTTTTTAGTTATGAACAACTTCCCACTGCGGGTTAGGGTACAGACTCGGCATGAAATTGACAGGCGTTGTAAATATTGATTTTGAGCCCCGTTCCTCGGGTCACACTCGCTGTCCTCCTGAATATGCAAATGTAAATGCAAATAAGGCGCGCAGGTTACCCAATGGAGAGGAGCGCGGCGTTGACAGATGAGCCTGTCAGAGCGACGTCGATGAATAAAAGTTTTCGCAGCGTGACATTTCAGTTGCCTCGTTTATCAAACTCTGGTTTGGTCGCGTGTAATCTCGTTGTCACCGTATGGGGACGTTTGTCGAGTCAGATTTGGCCGCGATAAGGAAGCCAGTCGATTGTGGCGCACATTCTATTGAATCTTATTCCCGAGAAAGCCGTGTCGTAGGTGAGAGCCAATTGCAAATTTTGCCTGATAACGTTAAGTACGGACAGTATACCGGAAGAAAGGCTGCACGAAGCATTTTCTACATGCAACCACATTTTCGCAACCTTGTCAATGTCCAGGAACGCCAGAACTCCTTCAAATGTATTCAGAGGGGGAAAAGGAAACCCAGTATTTGTTTAAAGTTTCTTTTTTACAGAGTACAAAAATGTGATCTCAATATTTAAAGAGATGAACAATAATAAATTTACTTTTAAAAAATAAAAATACCTCGCATCCCCTCCTTGTGATCTCTGTTGAACTTCTGTGATTCTTCTACATGTATTAAAGTTGGGATGGTAAGCTTATGAGAATTTTTGGCTTTATTTATTCAGAATACATTAATGTGCGGCTGAAATTTGAATTTTCTTTTGAAGTGAAAGGCATGACAGTATATTACCACCGGGAAAGCTCTAAACTCAAAACAACACTTTGATTTAAGGTGTACTTTACGAAGATCACATTGCTTTAAGCTATTTCATAACAACGCTTGCGGATTACATCATACATGCAGTATGTATGTATGTATGTATGTATGTATGTATGTATGTATGTATGTATGTATGTATGTATGTATGTATGTATGTATGTATGTATGTATGTATGTATGTATGTATGTATGTATGTATGTATGTATGTATGTATGTATGTATGTATGTATATATGAATATGTATATATATATATGTATACCATATTACTTTGTAATGGAGGTAATTTCTGTTATACATATTGTATATACTTATATATGCCTAGCTACTTCTTAACACACAAATGTCATATATATATATATATATATATATATATATATATATATATATATATATATATATATATATATATATATATATATATATATGATAAGGTTTTATTGATGGAAGTACCTATACAGCTCTTAGTCCATCCATACATACCTCGTCATACATAAACGTTTCTTAATCCATTAACAGCAGCTCTTGTAAGGTATTTGGTGGCTATTTCAAACCTCACAGTCATTGTAAATATTGACATGTATGAAGTTGTATTTATGAATTAATAATGTTTACATTTGCGTGTTTGCTCACTCCAATCGCTGCGTTGACTCAAGCTAGCATACCCCCATACGACTGTTTCTAAAACGAAGTTGTGAAGTGGCTCTGGTTAGTGCTGAGAGCTGCCTCGACTCTGATTTTACAATCGCTTGCTTTCAAACTCACATTTTCACAATAACTTCTTTCTTAATCTATATTTGAATAGCTTCGTGGTGTGTATCTGCCGTCGTTTGCATTGTTGTCCAGTGTGCGAGTTATTAATATCCCCGGCACTAACGCGTCTCTCATGAGATACATTTCTATCTAGTCCTCGGGAGTACCTGCATGTACATTTCAGCATGTACATTTCAACGTACATGCCTCTGCTAATTTTAACACTTCGTCTCGAATCTTTTGTTTCTTGCACAAGTCAGTACAAGAGTAGATTTCTTAAAGATTGATATTTCATCTCTATTTGTGCGAGTGCCATTGCTCCTTGTAGGACCTCAAAATGTGTGTTCTTTGAGGCATACAAATCCCAGACAAATCTTTCTCGCGTGTCTATGCTAAAATTATATACACATATCATGCTATTGGGTAAAATGTCCTGGTACCCGGTGAAATGACTCACTGCAGCCATCACAATGAACAAGTTGAAACCAAGTTCACATTGCAATTATAGTAATCTGATCCATATTTATTCACTTGGTCAACCCCCCAAATTAGTCTTATTTGTTTGAGTTAAAACAATAAGGCCGGTCTAACAATATGGTATAATTCCATACGATGTCGCTAATTGATGTGGTCTCACAGTTCTAGATGTACGTAATGTGGACCTGTTATGAAATTCTTACTTCAAAACTGAGATCACTTGCCTCGCGCTCTTTTTTGTATGGACAAATTACACATAACAGTGAAATCGTCCAGGAGAAACTACTGCATTAAGGGCAAGCTATGCTCTGTTATGTCCGATATAATGGGTAATCCGTGGGCAAATTGCCAATACTATTTAATTTTTTTACAATTATAGCTTTTTTCCCTTTCCTTTCACAACAATGTGATATAATACTGCAGGTGAAAAAGATGGCAACTTCTGACGGACACTGTTTCTTGATGTTGATAGAGAGGAGGGGACTCGATCGCAACGGGAACAAAGTCTTTCCGGCCGAGTCATTGATTCCATGGTTTTGGGGTCAAATTGGAAGGACGAATCTCAAAAATGAAACGGGGTCGGATGGGAATGGTGATTACATGGGAAAGAGATAAGGCAAGGCTTCAATGGTGCAGGTGTCAAATGGGAGAAACCTGGCTAAAAGGCATAGAAATGTGTTGAAACGAGCCCGCTGATGCAGGCTGAGCGATATCACAGCGATTAGCACTGTGGCGTGGCCTATCGACGTGCGATAAACGCTAAGAAATTAAAGAAAAGCTGAGTGTCTTCACATCTCCTTCATAAATATTAAATGCGGAGATATCGCGGAGTGTTTTTTTCTCTGGAGCTCTTGAAGGACAGACGACAGATAGCGGATTCAAGGCAACACAGGCCCGTGTTTGTATGTCAGGTTTGTGTTGTGTGTGGTGCGGTGGATGGGACTTACACTTTTAAGGAATTCCTAATTGAAGGGGAGGCAAAAATGCTATCTTTGCTATGCGGTTGCGACAACAACACAATAGCAAAACCATCCTAAAGAAAATGGAAGACGGGATTTTAAAGATAGCAGCCGCGCGAAATCAACAACAGGGGCGTACAGCTTTCACAGCGACTCCGTAGGTTTGTTGTCAGACGGAGAGCAGCCATGAGCTCCACTGGTAGATAATAGGCTAGACCAGACGAACGCCTTGTTTGATCGAACTTGGCGATTTTTTTCCATTCAGCTCTATTTCATAAATTGCCCCAATAATAGGCTTTAATAGCTGTATTTAGCCGTGTGTTTTTCTATAAACACCGAGATATACAATAATTACTAGTTTGATACACAAGGATTGCGAGCGCATAGAGCTCGCTGACGCTGCCTAACGCGACAACACCATGCCTCTGACGGGTCCCCCGTTCAATTGCTCTAAAAGCCGAGGCCAGCTCTCGCCTCGCTCCCGCACCCGTTCTCAGCTCGATTACTAATCACTGTTTACCATAAGTCTATGGGAAAAATAACCAGGAACAGAAACCGGACCGCTAAATAAGCATTTAGGACCATATCTGACGCGTGGACTCCTGCATGCCGCGGTATCCGCTACGTTGAGCACATGGCGTTACTCAGAACTGGGAGCATGCGGTGGTGAGGTACAGTGTATGCTGAAAAGATAGAGAGGTCACACGTCTATATTACGTGTAACAGTTTCATCAACGTTGCCTTAGATTCAACGTTGAGGCACCGTTCCGAGCAGCAACCCTCCCATTTGCAATTTTGCTTCCTTTTGTTCAAAATCATGGCAAAATTAATATGTTTATTGTCAGTATTTCGAGTGAAGAGGGTGGCGTTAACAAAGGGACTTCGATTCGGGACAATGACAGCGGGAAAACGAACGGGTCTCGGGTAAATTACGCTCTGTTCGCATTTATTTCGTATACTCTCTCCATTATTGCGTATACTCACTCGTGGGAAAGTCCCCCGAAAGTAATAGAAAGAAAAAGAGAGATGGCTGAGACGGAGAAAGCCCTGAAGATTTCAATGACTCACCTTCTGCGCAAGATAAAATGACATCATCAGGAGGCAAAAAGACCCTACTCACACATTCGTAGGCTAATAAGAAACTTCCATCACACTGTACCGAGTCTCGTGCAGGCAATGTTTGTGGCACGAAAATATGGCGAGAAAGGCGGACACGAGAACTTCAATAGCCCGGCTTTGTACTGCAATGATAGACAGACATAATATTGGCAAGCACAACTGATACTCATACCGCACGTAAAATGTGGCCAGAGTATAGTTGTCCCCTGGTATAATCAAACAGCACTTCACTAAGAGCTGAATAAAGGACACGTTATTTCTGACCATCCTTTCTTGGGTTACCTTGAATAGTAGCATGGGGCCTTTCAGTGGCCGTCTATGAGTCGATGAAAGGAACCAAAAGAAGTACAGTCTACGCGAGGTTAGAATTGTATTAAGCGTTTTCACTCAATCGATATTGGAATACTTTGATAGTTTTCTCTTATCCCAGGTTTTCATGAGAGAGAGAGAGAGAGAGAGAGAGAGAGAGAGAGAGAGAGAGAGAGAGAGAGAGAGAGAGAGAGAGAGAGAGAGAGAGAGAATAGCAGTTAGAATATGAGTGAGCGAAGCCCTATAAAACTAAAACACAAACTCCCTGTGGATATAATTATTTTACCATTTCCCTTCATGTAAACCAGAGCATCAAGAAGATGAGGAAAAATCAATTGTTGGTTTTCCCCGGTCAACGTAGAATGAATGCAGCCAAGAACCTTAGTGTGTATGTAGCTAGCAACCTCTGGTCTCAGAAGACTTTACGGTTCGTGAGGGTTTAGCCCCGATTTGCAATTCAAAGAAAGGATTGTGGGATGATAAGACTGAAAAGCTACATCACTCTCGAGTTACTATGGATCTTTTCATGAAATTCACCGATTTTCAGCAAATTTAAAACTTGTTTTTTATTATTTCCAGGGTAAAAGTTACACTGCAATCTATCGCCATAACAATATTAAGTATACCCGTCCCTTTACCGAAAAATATTAAATACATAATGTAAGTGATGGATGTGCCTTTTTTCTGTATCAAAAGAAAGATTTTGCCACGAATCCATCCTTGTGTGGTCTGTTTTAAGGATTAGGGTCGGTCAAAGGTCATACAGACTGGCAAATCGTGAAATTTACCCATGAAATAACATTTTCGAAACAGATTTAAATTTTAGAGTGACCTCTCCTCTAAGCCTTTGTATAAAAAGAAGTTTAGAAAAAAAACTGTTGTCGCACATTTGGTTATATCTATACGAGATATATTGTTGGTGATTTTAAGGTTTGGTCTTAAGTATGGCCATGTGCTTAGCGCAACTCTCTTTGAAATACTGGCTGTAAAGCCATGATCTAGCCAGACTGAGCTAGCTTGAAGCCGTTTTTTTGAAAATACCGGGCTAAAATAAAGGAAACTATTACCATGGCCTGAAGGCCCGGGTGTACAACAACGCTGTAGTGAATTCGGACTATTCAACCCTAGTGTGCATATGCGACCCGATGTTATATTATACTGTTGGCGGCAGGCTATTTCTTCCGGTGCTGTAGTGAGGCTGCCAAATCTCGACTGCAGGGCTTCATGCGAAAATATCGTTTGGAAAGTGTTGGCTGGACTCACCGGGTGATTAGGGGACGGAAACAGAAGCAGCCGAGCAGAAGTTTGCTTATTTGGCCTGAGTTCGACAGGAGATGTTGGTGTGTGAGTGTGTGAGGTAAACCTTATTTTGTGGGGGAGGGGACGACTTAGGTTTCCAGGTGGCGGCGTAACTCTAGGTGTCTACTCCTGCCTCGGTTCACGCATTCGGTTTCCATCTCTACCACGGAAGAGACAGGTCGCCCGACCAGCGATACCGTCACCCGATCTTTCTGCCCGCCGCCGACCTGGCAAGGCAAGTCGACTGCAGGGGGATAATGTTCACCGTATGAGCACGCGCTAAGGAGAGAAAGCGGGGGAATACAGTTACCGATAATGGTGAAACCAGACAATGGGGGTTTCAGCCTCGTGTCTGGGGGCTAGGATACCCAAACAAAAAGTATTCTCAGTCGAGAGAAAGAGCTGCTGTCCCAAAGGGAGAATCAAACTCCAAACTTTGTAAGTCACTGGTTAGGATATACTTGTATGACACAACAGTGCAACAAAAAAAACCCTCCAAGACGCTGTGCCATCGTTCAGCCGAGAACTGAGAAGCGACCACTGAACTATGACTCGAACCCGAAAGGCTGGAGACACTGTTTTAAGCTCGTTGTCATCACCATTATCAAACGATCACTGTCATCTAAAGCATCCCCTCGATTGAAAAAGAAAAACGGAACATGCTCACGGAAGGCCAGATAATTGTGGTGTGATAGAATAACAAGAGAAGGCGGAATATGTAGCGTCGCATATTGACTTACACGAAAAATTTGCAATATTACCTGATATCGACTAACCGTGTGACGGTTTATACACCAACCAAGCACCGAGCACGACATTACGCACCACTTTTTTCACTTGACAACGTAAAACAAAAACTACTTTTGGTGTTATTGTTGCTGGTTGATTGTATTCACTGATTATCACATTTATCAGATTTCAAGGGAAGGAGGGGGGTGTCATTTTACTAGGACATCCGATGAATGGACTGTTGGATGAATGCTCTTCCAGGGCAAGACGTAGAAATCACCTTGGTGTTTGTGGGGACGGTCAGATCGAGGTGCGCTCGCACCGGTCAGGAAGTGTTATCTCCACTTGCGGCTAACTTAACAGCCACCGAATGCCTTGCCTGTGAAGGTATTGAATCGAATTCATCGCTGCCAAGGCTGTAAATGTAACGGGTAATTCCTCAATTGTGAGGCTAAATTAAGTACCCCCTCCGTCAAAGAATGGGCGAGCTGTAAGCCGTAGAAGCAATGGGGGTAACACAAAAAAAAGCCCAGAGACTCTTGGTTCGACAATAGGGCAGTTTTCAGGGATGAATGGCCTGTGTCCAGAGCGGCCTTCAGAACCACCACACAGTCCCGGGTTTTGAAATCACACACAATTTGTAGGTATTAGCCGAGTGAATGACGTACCAGTAGCCGAAACAAGGGACGGGTCACAGATCGAGCTGTAACTATTAGCCCACAGCAAATCGAATACATAGCTATAATGGACACAGTACTTGCACAACAAAGACCTCAAGAAGTAAAAAAAAAAAGCGCAACGCGGGTTCTAATGTTTATGAGGGGTTACTCCACAGACTTCACGTTTGCATACAGGTGGAAATGGACATGCTCAAGAAATAGGCATTCCTATCACTTATATCACAATGGTGGAGAGAAATCGACATCATTGTATCCAAATGAACACCGGAATCATTTGCACGTGAAATTTACATGTAGAGAAATGGCAGCAATGAAAGAAATTATAAAGAAAACATCGAGTCATGATTACAACTGGCTACAAATTACCCAGCATTGGGAAAATGATATCCATATAAGCGACAGTGCAGAACCCATAACTATGCCATCTTGTAACCCACGTTGTCGCTGTAAACAACTCCATTTAATGGTTTAGATAAATTAGGTAAAACACAGGGCGCTAGAACAAGGTAATTTTTCGCATCACAGAGCAAACCTGATCTGTAGTGGTTTCTTTTGTTAGCCGCTCAAAACAACCCACCCGGTTACCTTGCCTTTTTTCCACACTCGAAATTTCTCATACGACGCACTCAAGATTGCGTGGGGGAGAAAGAGCCTGGAAAAAAATACGAAGCTGATAATTCGAAGAAATTCATATCTGGTATGTCATAATATGAATTTAATTATTCAAAAAGACATAAAGACCAAAAGGGCAATGTGAAAGCATCTTAAAAACATGGGCAGCGTCATATTCAAGCTTACAGTACCAAATGAAAGGAACTGTACAATTGTGACTCTTGATTGGATAAATCATATCTTCACGCTTATAAAGACGGCGATTTACTATATTTCAAATTCATGAAGGTTATCTCGATATTTCGGCTCGATTCGGGCTTTCTTTTCTCTCTTTGCCTTCGTAAATAACACGCACAGAAAGCGGTTTTTGTGGTGAATATACCGGAATAATTGTGACAGTGGCACACACACGGTAGTACACGAGTGCAGGCATGTTTGCGCTCCGGATAATCAGTTCGTTGGTTTCATTTGCCTGTGAGAACCCATAGTAAAGTTCAGAAATCGCAGAGCTTGTCAGATAAAAGTAGGTGATGTCCAAAAACTACACGCTAATTATAAACGGGAGGTATGGTGTACAAAGAAGGGAGAGAAAAGGAGAAGAATATGCATCGAAGCTGACGAGCGGAGGAGCCATTTGGCGGCTTTGGCTGTTCTGACTTCAAGATGGCGACGTCGTAGTCCATCGCCAGTGTACGTGTGTGTTAGAGAGAGAGAGAAAGCAGCGTGCTACGTTAGGAAACTGTGTTCTCATGGATACTCTTTCATTACCCGCGTGCCAATTCCCGCCAACACCGTCTCGCTTTTTTACTTCGGTTCCTCAAATGCACCACCACTTTTGTGATGAGGTAAATCTAGTCTCTCTGATCCGGTGGTCGGTGGACATTTCAAGAGCGAAGCCCGCCGCTGGTTTCTTTTTCTGCCCGTGTTGTGATTTTAAAGACATCGCACCACATCCCACCCGCAGTTGCCTTTCCCGTGAGCGGTTAGCGCTCGCGAATGAGCACAAATTTTGCCTGTACTCAATCGTCGCTCAAGTCTGTGACATCCTCCCTGTTCGACAAGCTCCATTGAACTTGGAATTTCAAACACGTCAAATAACGCTTGGAAGGCTGAGTCTTTTTTGAGACACATTGGCAGACTTTGGTAGCAGATATTTATTGGTTGTCGTTTTTTTTGTAGTGTCCATGGTTATTGAAGAGCAGAATGTGAAATCAACCATTTGATGTCGTTTGTTATTCTTTGCCGGGGAGGTGTATTGTCACGGCAATTCAACTGTTTTTCCATCTTTCATCCGACGGAGCTTGCACTACAAACGACTCTACCTACTCCTTTCTTGTTTTTTTCGCTATCCAAACTATTGCTTCCAATAGCAGATACTGTGGCTGGAGCCCGTTATATTGTGTGCACTACGTCTCAATGAGAAGCCAGATGTACTATTTCTCCAAAAGAGAAAAAACAATAACACGTAAACCGCGTTTGCCACGGCGCACGACGGTTAAAAAGAAATAGACGGGCGCAGGAAAAAAGAGGAAGTTCCTTAGCGTTGTATGTTTTTGGCTATCGAAATGTCATATTGAAAGGAAAGGATTTCCATCGCGTATGATCTTACCCAAACAAGCTTATCCTCGTTTGCAAATTTGTGACGTATTTGGCTAAGCCGCCTTTAGTAATATTTCACCATATCCTCACGACCTTGTGATACCAATATGTGTAGTTTGAATTGTGAAATTGCAGGCGTCTCACCTTTCACTATACGAGATAACACAATGTCGTTACACTTGGCGGTGGTTGTGGCCATAACACAGCCGTGATATTGAAGTCTGCTGGGGTCTTGGCGTTGTCGCGAAGTTTCCTGAATTTTTCAAATCAGGCAGATTTCTCTAATCCGTGTCTAACGCTCAAACTTGTTGATTGTAAACAAACAAAATTCAAGGCTTCTGACCACTGCTTTTGAGACGAATATTCTAACAGCCCCCGGGGCAGTAAAAAAAGTCTCATTTGCTAGCCGCGGTCTTATCAATTCTGGCCGTACAGGAAAGACTTGGTCATGCTGTGACGATAAAGACGGTCGCAAGGGACAAGCTGCGTATATAAACAGCATTGGAGCGGCCACTTTTTTGGTGTGTGTAAGCGCAATGACTGCAGAGCGGGGCTGGAGCGACAAAGGTACGACGTTCCTCAACGGGGAAAATGAAATCTTACAGAGAACAGCCTACAATGTTGGCGCAGCGTTTTTAAAATATAAACCAAAAGGTGGAGTCGCTGCATGAAGAGGATTCGACCCGCTTTTTTGAACAATGACACCGAAAAAACCAACACATTAGCAAAATATGGCGTTCTTTAAACACCGAAGAATATCGTATGCACAAATAATAACAAATCCTCTCCAAGTTATTTACCGTGTAATAGTATATACAAGAGAAATAACAGTATAAATATCAATAGAAATAATTTTGAATGAGACGCTATGCACAGACACCATGCATCCATAGAGCGTATGACCGTGCAGTTGTTTCCATGTTCGCAGTCACCATTGGCCGTTGGATAGCCACATAATGCGATGGTTTTGATTTATTTCGGACACGCCGGCATTTTTTGGAACCCCTCAAGCGTTGTCTTGCCGCAATGTGCAGTGAAATTCCTCGAAAACATCGACGTTATGAGTGTTTGTACCTAACCCGGGCAGGGCAGCACATCCACAGACAAGGAGGGCCCGCGGTAACTGGTTGGCGATACACAGCATGGCCTGTATATCTGAAAAAAAGCCATTCTACCTTTCCATGCCTTTGGTTTTCTTATAATCGGTGACAACGAATTTCCTTCTTAAAACAAAAGCAAAAACGAGTGAAATTCTGAAATTAACACAAGACACAATTGTGTCACCTGAGAAACGCATAATAATATTTCACCTGGTCTATCTTATCTCCATATCATCTCTTTGAAATCTCACTCCACACTCTCTGAGAAGCCCCACTCTCCCACTCAAAAGTATATCTGAGTATTTTCAATTTTAAAAAGTGAAAACAATAAAGGAGTGACCCGAAGAAAAAAAAGAAAGAAAGAGAAAAAAGAGAAAAGAAGAAAAACTGTTGGATATCGAAAAGTCACAGAACAACCATCCGACGAAAAAAAACATTTCCACGGGAGATTTGCCAGAAGAAACGCGGAAGGGAGTGAAAAGCGAGGTGCCAGGAACAGAAGCAGGCCTAACACTGACAAAACTTGAGAATGTCAACCCGCCAGACATTTCCTTTTCTGCTTTCAACGTGTTCATTTTAGCCCTGCGAGGTAACAAAATCCTGAAAAAATATTGTCAAATTGCATTCAATGCCACCCTCCCATTTTAACACTGTTATCAAAGCAGGACAAAAAAAAATCAATCTTCCAAGTTTTGTCCGATTTCGCTTCTCATGCCTTAAAGAAACGGACACACAAATTTAACAAATATCTGAAATTGCCTCTGTATAAAGTCATTATCTTTCATTGTCTTCATAATCAAAAGGGACAAACTGATATTTCTTTATGATAAATATAGTTGTACTTGATCTATTAATCAAATAGTTTTGACAAAAGGGGGTTGTATCAGATATGAAAAAGGTAAATATAATGACATGGGCGTAAAAGGGTACAAGAAAGTATTTTTATTTGTATTTTTACCACTGCTCCATCTTCAGAACTTGGGGGAATGGCAGCGTTTTCCAAAAGCTATACAAGTGCACCTTGCTTTACCAATGGAACAGAGTGAGTGTGTCAACGTTGAGAAATGAACAAAGCTTTCTTCAAAAACACGTCTGATTCAAACCCATCCCCCCATCGAAAATAATGGGCACAGACACGCTCGAGTCTTGTCGACAAATTAATAAAGCTGGCATCTTACACAGCGAAATTTCCTAATACCGCCTAGCCGAGCCAATGGGATAGTCGTCGGAACGCCCCAGTGGCTGTGGAGGCTGCTCCTGTGGGCCCATTCCGCTCGTACTCGGCGGCGCTGAAGTACAGGCGTCAAAGAGTGTAATTTTTTCACCGAGCTTGCCAGATTTAAGGAAATGAATAGCCCACGGAGGTTCGATGATCCGATCGCGTAAAACGTGCAGCGAGTTTTCGCACGCCTCTATCCTATGAATATACAGTGATTTGATGCAGAAACAACTGATAGGGGTTGGGACGTCATGCGAAAAAGATAGGAATAGATAGCAACCACCGACCTGACAGTATGCGACAGCGTCTGCACTGGGCTATTTTACACAGTCAATGACGTTTAATTTGCCATTAAAGCGCAAAAAGAGCCACCCGATCAATTAGCGGTAACAATGGGGGGACAGAGGAGGGAGGGGAGAGGGGAGGGGAGGATGTATTGAACAAAGAAACGGAGAGAAAGAGCCCCGATTCACTGTGTTTGTCGTTTTCTAAGACCGTATTGACCCATATAATAGTCTTAAACATCGCAACGGAGAGTGAGAAATTGCGTTTCTATCGCCAAGGCTGTTGTTTACTTACAAAGCATTGACGGAGGGATTTTGAGTTGATAAAATATGTAGGCTCGTGTGGAAAGTTATACCTGTATGCTTTAATCCCTTGCCTGTATGTATTTTTTTGAGAGAGCTCATCTCCTAACTTTTAGCCGTTGCTCACTCAAATATTAAAGATGGTGCAATTAAAACTGGCCCATGCAACCAAGGTGAAATGAAATATTCAAAAGCACTTTACGGGACAAAAACTCAGTAGACAACAGAGAAAATTAAAACAAATAGAAGTGTATACTATATGGCCTACCTCATGGATAGTGCTAGATAACATTGTCCTCACAACACGCTATCACCCAGCGGCAGACTAAGTTCGTGAATCGCAGTGAATTATGGGTGGGATCGGTCACCTCCGTCAGCTTGGTTATATTTTTTTTTCAAAAAATATTCGCCTTGTTGAAGAGCTGTAAGCTGTAAAACCCGGCAAATCTCGACCGCTAAAGACAGTACGTGGAATATCGGTTGTCCGCGAGTTCGCCCGATCAGTGGCTTGCCTCTGGTTTTCGTAGCGTAGCGATGGTATTATTTATGTTTCGACTGTAATATATGACGAGCTCTATAAAGACGTCGCTGGCGACGAACCAATGCCTGAACAGAACGGTTTCTTTTGATATTTGCCGACTATTCACTGCACACGAAGTTGGGTCTACTCACCAGGCTAACAGCAGCCCAGTGTCCTGTTTTGCAGGGCACACCGCCCGTAGTATTTAGGTTTTTTTTAAAGAATTGCGACCGTCTGCGCATCGCAGAGAATCCCGTTTCTTTTTCCAATTTCGACAATCTCCGAACGAAAAAACATCGATTCTGCAGGGTAATTTTGAATGGTGGTACTACCACCCTTTGTATAGAATGGGCTGAGCTGCGCTGATAAATTTTTACGGGGTTAAGTATAAAAATAGGCGTGGATCAAAGCAAAGAAATACACCCCATCTGTTATGCCTAACTGAAAATCTCAGGCGATATTCCTAGAGTTTTCAAAACCCGCTCGCAAAACTTTTGGATTTGAATTGTTGACCAGATCTCGACCCGGATGTCTTTGTCTTGGGGATTTAAACTTTCAATCTAATCACACTTTATTTTTTGCTTCTTGTTTTTCCTTTCCAGAAAATTGTCCGAAAATAATTAAAACTACTCGATCATCAACAGAAATATATTTGCAAGGTATGCACAGCCCAGAAACCATTGCCAGTGTGTGTTGCATAACGCCTAAGCATGTGCAAAGCGGGTTGACTTAACAGACAACTTTTTGGGAAAGGCATCGCGCAAGCAATCTTAAGACGAAATATTTATTGTAAACTGGCATACTACAAAAATACCTTATTGTCAGTGGTTCAATTTCGCACCCGATCGTCTTAAATTTGAAACCCCGATGTGAATCCGTCGCTTACCGGGTGGGGTATTTCTTCTCCAAAGCGAACACCAAACCCCAAAAAACTTGCATTT
Organism: Ptychodera flava; assembly: GCF_041260155.1. Classification (NCBI taxonomy): domain Eukaryota; kingdom Metazoa; phylum Hemichordata; class Enteropneusta; family Ptychoderidae; genus Ptychodera; species Ptychodera flava. The sequence goes on along the minus strand of NC_091932.1, from coordinate 11,756,073 downwards.
CGCTGGACAAATTGCCACCTAATGCACTTAGCAACGTTTGATCGGTTTGAAAAATGGAATCATATTTTCATCAAATTTTGACTGAAATTGGATTTTTCAGTGGCAATTTGCGAAAGGCGGTGTGTTGACCTGGCTGACCCCTCACGTGACAAGAGACTTGCGGGTCGGCGACATAAGACAAAGCGATATTAGCGCAGAAAAGGGTGAAAAGGAACGGCGACTAGACTGGAGATAGCAATTCCGTGTCTCATATTAGTGTTCATTACATATTGCTGTTGATTTCATTTCGCCTATTTCCCACTGTAATTTCGCCTCATGACAGAGGTAGACTCCTTTTAATCTTCAAAAGGAGCTGATTTAAATGATTTTGACGGGTCCCGGCAAAACTGACACGAAGATAAGAAAACTCTAGGATCGTCAAATATTTTCTTTCTTATTGGCGACAGACACGTGACTGTTTTCAAATCTTTTACACATTTGATTCAGCAAGGCTTATCATTAAAAATGAGTGAAAACTTGATTAAAAAGTTCAGATCCATCGTGATTAGTCACAAAGTCAAGGAAATTCACACGTAAACTCGACTTTGACTTTGTTTCTTTTAGACGGAAATGACGCGCATAGCTGGTCTGGCATGGTTAAACTTCTACCTTTCGTTAACGTTACGGTATTCGCAGGATCTGATCTCCAAATGAACAAGTTCTAATTAAATTAATTTTCTAACCGAATGGTTGCGAAAGAAACAAGTTAATCGCAGCTGTTCATTTCTTTCAACGCAGCAGAAAGGCAAATAGCCATGACGTGTTATTATTTGTTCTGAGTTATCAAGACCCGACCCTTTACGGTGACGAGATGCTCACCTCCCTCCATTTTATCTACAAAATCACGGAGATCACTCAAGAAAACCCCTTACCGTATCGGCCCCAAAATCGTGAAGACTTTTGTTCATAGTATTCTGAATCAAGGGAAGGGGCCGACTTCATGAAGATCTGTTTTTATACTTCCATGATGGAACTAATTTTGCATTTTATTCGTTTTTTTTTTTTTGGGGTTTTTTTTTCGATACAAATGTCGTCTTTCGGCAACAGTATGACCAGCAGTCGTGTTAAAGATTGAGGCTTGGTTTTTCGAAATGTACAGGTGTACTGTTTTAGTCGTAGAATGTAATGGCTTTATACTTAAAATATCAAAGTTTGTGCCTTTGTTAAAGACAGAGGCTACGCGGCAGTCGGCCTGGCCTGTGTAACTTATCATCAACTCTCTTCTTAAATTTCTACATGACCAGCGAAATTGTGAAGTGTCATCAACGATTCGGAAAACGTTATATGAAAACAATCTTGTTAAATATTTCGTCGATCACGCAAACTATGAAACAGGCACCGAGAATCAGAAAAGTAACGAAAAATACTTGCCAGCAAAATTGTCAAATTTCTGTCGGAAAAATCTACTTCTTGGGGAAATATCACAATAGAGTAATATTGAACAATTCCTGCCTTTTTTATGAATAAGCCTTTCACAGTGACGGAAATAACTTCTGTCTCAGGCGTTACTTTTTTAAGGAAAAACTGGTTGACAGGGTTTTTTTGTTTGAGACTAGCGGAATTCTGACCATACTAGTGCTATTGTTGATGATCGAGATATCCTTGTAATCGCACTTCAATGAGTTTGCGACGAAGGTGCACGAATACTGACTTCAGCTCGACTTGAAAAAAACCCAGAAATTTCTTCCTGCAGTTTTGGACAAAACAACATAAACGAAATAATTCTCTTTATTTTGGAACGCTTCACTGCACTTCAGCCTAATTTTTGGTGCATCTTAAATTCGATATTCGAAAAATTTTAATCGTTGGAGTTCACGATCAAAATGCTAGGTTACACACAAACAGTGTCAATGTTGGTATTCGGGACTCACTGGTACGTCCTGAGCTTCATTCCTTGACCAATAAATAGCTTTGAATCTGTGGTCAGTACTAACCCCAGCCAAATAACAATAAAACCTCGCTGGGTCAGCCCGAGGAATTATTAGGAGACACTCGACACAGACTGGTGAACACTCCCGCTGCGGCTTTGAAATCTTACCTCCACAGAAGAACAGAAAAAAAAACCAAGACAAGAATGCCAAAAATACAAAACACCACGAAGGATAAACGGTAAATTGTCCATAACTGAATCAAAATGGTTTTACATTCACACAAATAAACATGGATATTCATTTACATTCACTGTAAATCCTAAATGCCACATATCACGAAGATTTGTCAGAAACAGGCGTTGTTACAAAGTTCGTTTTAGAAACTTTAAACTCGTCATTTATCACAAGTTTAACAGCGAAAGCCTTATAGACTTGTATGTAACAATCAAATTTAAATTGGACCCATTCAACGCGGAATTTATAGCGCGTCTTAGACGTCAAACTACTGCAATGGAAAATATTACTTGTTTTGTCAAATATATAGCTAACATAGGTGCTTGAATTTTAATCTCTCTCTCTCTCTCTCTCTCTCTCTCTCTCTCTCTCTCTCTCTCTCTCTCTCTCTCTCTCTCTCTCTCTCTCTCTCTCTCTCTCTCTCTGAACTATGACCTGCTCTCGGAGGAGAAATAAGTCTAAAAGAATCGCCAAGACAATCGCACATACCGAGTATAGAAGGCGTACGTGACGGCGACGCTGCGTCCCTTTATTTGCCGAAGCCGACTCAGATGACAGAGCTAACACCTAAATGAAGGAGGGAGCCGCTTCATAGAAAGGGACCCCTCGTCACACTACATGCGAGAACAAACAGAACACGTAATGTAAGAATGAAAAGTATTTGCTGTGAGGGCTCAAATGTCCACGTGAAAACACGCAGGGTTGTACAACCTGTTATGAATTCAATGAGCCCACAAAGTCATGGGGTATCAAGTTTTGTTATGCGCGTATGTTTGACTTGCAGACACGGTTTGGCATTTTTCTCTACGCGAAAAAGATCCTACCATTGTCTTAAATGATCCGATGTATTTTCACTGTCCCTTAAGTTAACATTTCTTAAACGAGAAGGTTTTTAAAACTTCTTTTTTTTTGTTTTTACTTTCTTTTTGCTGGCTTCATTGTTATGTGTCTTTTTTCTGCGGGTCGCAGACTGCAACCTTACAACTTCTCGTACGGACGTGGGCTGAGCGGCTTGAATTTTTTACGCTGTCAGTTCGCCAAACTATTTTGACAGATTTCCATTTGCGAGTCTTGTGACAGTGAGAAACGCTAAGGACGCAGAAAGGACTCAAAACAGCTTCGTTTATTAGGAAACTTTTGTCGGAAAGTCTCGTCAATGTTTTGCTCATGAATTCCTCAGAAAAAAAGATACCTTCAGAATCTGACAAGGTGTTGCGATTAAACAAATTAATTGAATGCTCTGTCATGTTTGGAATAATTACTAAACCTGATCACTTCAAGTCATTCGCTTTAATTTGAGAAATAACAATTCGACCGGCAACTTGGGCGTGTAAGTGGGTTTTGTCAAAAGACGTGAAAAGGAGGAGTCGCGGTACTTGAAGAAAGAATTCTATCTGCAGGATGCTTTTGTGCCAGAGTGAACTTGAGAGAATAGTTCCACAAAGAATGCGGGGAAGAAATTTCCTCAAATGGAATCAGAGATGTTAGTGACAATGTTTGCACGTAGACCGTAAAATTGTAGCACTCTTCACTGGACATTCAAGTGCAGCGTACTCGCTAAGATGTTTTTTTCTTCTTCTTTCTCGGTTACTCTGTCTAACACAAAGATCGTGCCTCTCACATTGGCAATCATCGTTGCCTATGCTCACATTTTTATCTAGTATCCTATCGTCCAATTCTTTATTTCCATTCTGGTGAGAGGGGGCTTATCAATTTCCTCCGTTTAAACTCGTCTCTTCTGCTTAATTTTTGAACCACGGTATCGCCATCTGGAAATCTCGCTGACTTCCAAAAAGGCGCATTTAAAAAAAATCACTGAAAACGCACAGAAGAAAAAGACACCAAGCTATCGTTACAGAAGCTAAATCTTTGCAGGTTTTGAACACCAACTGCAATTTTCGTCCGCTTTTGCTGATGTTTCTCAAAGGACCAAGGTGCATGCAACAACCAGTAAGGCGAATAAGGACGACCCAGGAACACAGAAATTGCAAATTTGTGCCGCTGAAACATTGGAGTTTTTGTTTCCATGCTTGCTCCCCGAATCTCCAGATCGACTCAAGTACCCGGGTACTATCGACTAACAGTGCTCACACCATTCGTAAAATTGAATCAGTGCTTATGAAACAGGCCCTGCCGGCTTGCGTTTACTCATTGCCATCAATTCTCCCGCGTTAATTCACAGCCCATTGTCTTGAGTCGAAAACCTAACCTCTCCGCGTTCTTCTCAACTTTCGCCAGGGCTTTTGTGACTCTCGTCTCGTTTGCAGGCGCGTGAGCTCTGTTTTAATGTAATTTCGGCAACACAAATATTTTAATGACAAAGTTTCTCGGATTACAAATTGCTAACACAGGTCTCGCTCTGATCCAACTCTGTGCGCTCATAGAGTGTTTCCCCATCCAAATCAACTGAATGAAGGTAACTTTTTGACGCATTTTCTTGTCCACGATTTTTTAAAATTTTGTCGTGGAACGTTAGTCGCAAACAACTTTATGTCTATAAAATATAAGGGGTCACGTCAGTTCATATTATATATATATATATATATATATATATATATATATATATATATATATATATATATATATATATATGAGTGAGGTGAACGTTAAAATAGAATACAGTATACGTCTATATGGAATGTCAGTGTCTTGATTTGACCCACGTTGAACTCTTGAAGGAACAAAGTCGATGTGTGGATATGCTTGCTTTCAACTTCGTTTATTCTTAGAGATTCCGTTATATTGATCAGAGTTTTGAAATGTGCTGAAAGCATGTCTGATGAAATATATACCTTCCACCCGATTACAGTCAGAAAAAGGGAAAGAAGCCGATGACATAATTTCTGGTATCTATACGAATGAATGTATATGTTAATCACAAAACGCGCGGTTTTGAGAACACACTGAAGAAGACGGCGTTTGGCTCTCCGTATATATTTTGTACCACTCGTGCTATGAATGATCAACATTACCAAGTTCAACGTTATTATGCGAATCTATTTTACAAAAAAACAGTGAGTTTTCCTCCAAAATATCTGTAACTAACATGCCTTCCGACTTCCATTCAGCGTGTAGGCCCAAGTGTTCACGGAAGACAAATAAGACTTCCCGGAACTCCGAGAGCGTAATTACGACAACATGCTTTTGGAGTGGTTCGCTAATTACCTATTGAAATGAGCGTTTTGTTTTTCTCCTCTTTGTCAGGAATTTGGCTTGTGAAGATAGTGATATGATAAATATGAATTATTGAAGGCGTAGACAGGCAAAGACTCGTACGACATAATGGTGTTTGTTTTTTTTCTAATGACGAACGCACAGTAGGTGTAATTTTACACAATGCTAAGTACATCTCGTTGTTTTTCAAGGAAACATAAAGATTGAGAAGCCGGCTATAGGAAGGCAAAGATCATCGGTGGTACAGTGCGCATGGTAGCAGATATCAGACCGTGGGAACAGGATTAGCGCATAGACCTCGACATCCGCCATTAAAATCACTATGAAAGAAATACGAACGATAAACTGAAAAACAAAGTAAGTACGCTAATGGTGTTGTCGGCGGCTACGTGACAAACCACCCTTGTAGGCCAAAATGCAAGACTTTAAATCATCTGCAATACAAAAAACAGTTATGAAATATCTAACATCCTGTCAAAATATGAACCACAGGCCATATCTGCAGGTTTTTTTATAAGTGTAGTTCAATCTCATAATGTATATTGGCCATGTCGGTCAATATTTTTTTCTTCATGTTCGTTTTCAGATCCCTGAAGTCAAGTAAGTATATTACAGTTTTTACGGGATGATTGCGGAGGGACTATTAACGGTTTTTATTAATTAGCCGGGTTTATGAAGAAGACACAAAGACTCTGAGGATGGCGCATGTTACCTTCTCGCTTTTTGATTGAATGCCACCCTAGACTGTCAACAATGTTCGAATTCATGAAGTCTGGTCGCGGGTCGGTTATTAGAACATGAGGAAAGAAGAAATGGAATCAACAAACGGAGAAATATGCTCCGATCGAAATTGCGAACTTCAGCTGCGCTGTAACAAATTGCTTTTTTATTCTTCCAAGAATCATCTTTGATCGCCAAGTTATAATCCCCCGAAAAACTCAGCCCCAGTCGGCAGCCAAACTGGTCCACCCAACAAAGAAATAATGGACCAAAATCTAATGTGTTCCGATTAATTTTAATTATTAAAAATAATTTGTATACACCGGAGATATCATCGACGAAGACTGTATTTTATGAGACTTACCGAAAATAGCAACAAAAGAATAGAAATGGGAATGAGACCTAGATTTATGCAATCTGGTAAAGTCACCCTATGTGACGTCATTACTTATGTGAAATATGATTCGCGTTGCAGCTTATGAAATCGACAATTACTTTAACAAAAAAACTGCGCGCTTGTGAATAACCAAGGGAGATTTATAAAGCGATCAAAGTCAATCAAGTTTCTCCGCGCGTCTCTCGCCCTTCACAAAAAAAAAATAAAATAGGGTGTCAAACACGTCTAGTAGTTCCCTATAGCCGGAAAAATCGTAAGTGGATTGTGCACACAACGAAAACTCTTTTAACAAACTGCGACTGATACTGTCGAAACTGAAGAAGTTGATTCCTTCCGATGATCTTGAACTTCGGCAGGTGCTAAACAATTCAGAAAGGGTTGTCAATTGCCAATCCAATATCGTTGCCATATGTCTTTGGTCTTGAATCCAGGTTTTAACTAGTGTTACAATTTAAAATAAAAGTTTTAATAAAAAGATTATTGTAGATTAGGAAAGTACTCTGACATGCTTGCCAAGTATGAAAGTTAATGATGGACAACGCGGAAACGCCACTCTTCATTGTTTCAGGTGAACACAAGCTCTCTTTTCCTTCATCCCACTTCCAGAATGAAAAGAATCTTTTGACGCACACAACAGGTTCCGGAGTGATAATTCTTTTCCCAGGCTCCATGTCGGAAAGTCTGAAAGCCTCGCTGCTGTAAGTAGCGGTTGTTTCATCCGAGGGTGTTCCTTGACGGTGTACGGTTAGCGGTTTAAGACAATAACCCCCTGCCTCTTTCTCTAGCACAATCGACTCCAAAAAAACAATAGCAAAGCTAGAGCGACCCGAATAGCACTTGACTGCGAAGAGTAGTATTCGACATAGCGAACGCGACTCATAATCTACGACCCGGTATAAGATATGGTGGTCAGAGTATCGGGGAAACGAACATTGAAAAAAACGGGACCCGATGAAACAATGGTATTATAGAGCAGGAGTTTGTACAGGAGAAGCTGTTATCACAACCAGTGGGAATGAGCTAACACCAGTGACAGCAAAACAAACACAGACATTGTCTGGTGGTGGGACGTTTTCCCCAATGCCATAATCAAATGTTTCGCTTTACTCCGTCATGCGTTTTTGAACACTCTTGAAGGAAAAGTCAGCCCAACCTGTGAATCAGAATTACACTAAATTAAATGCAAACGTAATGCGTTTTCTACGCTAACTCGTTAGAAATTGTCTCTAATTATCCAGCGTAGGACAGACAACAGATGAGTAGAAATCACAAATGAATTAGATGTGATTCGATGGCTCGCTTTGCTTTTCATGGTTATTTTTCCAAAGTCCCTATTGAGCACTTCACAGGTCAAGGTGCGGTGCGATCAGCCAGGAACGGCACCCCGGGAAATCAAGTTGAAGTTCAGCAGGTATTGAGAAAAACCAATCACGACGAACGTGGAAAAAGAGTCTCGATACTCAGAGAAGCCAAAGGAACGACATTCTCGCTTATGTGAAGAGCTTTAATTCATCTGAACTAAGTCAAATTGTGCCTTTTAGAGTCACCCGATCAAACTACTGTTACCTCTTACACAAACACTGTCCGTCGGGGCAAGCAGACGGAAGCCCCGCGCAATTTTCTCTCTTCTTTTGATGGTAGGAAAGGCACCAACACTCTCCCGACAAGATAGTCTAGATCATTAATCCCACACTATATATATTTTTTCTTCTCTCTTTTTTTACCTCCCTTCTTCGTCTTCAAATAAAGCAGCGGAAAGGGAGACTTTGGATAGAGAAAGAGAGAAAACGGTGCAAATTATCGGTTGAGGGAACCCTTACTGATACCGACACAAGGCTGCTTGTTTTCTATTCGCTTGACGGTAATTTGGCGACAAAATACGCTCTCAGTTCCGCAATACGGGGTGCGACTGTAAAGCACTGTGTGGGGTTCAATCGGGAGCACGAACTAGTAAAAATTGCGACCAATTAGCGGAGCTGTAATTTCTGAGCAAATTACTTCTCATCTTACTTTCACAAATGGTAACCTTTTGTCACGAATACTATTTGCCTCCTTACCACTGACCTTTCCTTACTGGGTATCGATTCGGCTTCTGACTCTATTCCATTAGACAGGGAAAAAATGGAAGCTGTTTCTTTTCAAGATGCAACTAAAAAAACGTGAAGCCACAAATGCAGCAGGATGCAGATAAGATACCACTATAACCTTTCTACCAGTAAAAGATATCTTTCATAAACAAAAATGTATAAAGTGTATTGTAAATATATATATATATATATATATATATATATATATATATATATATATATATATATATATATATATACATATATACATATATACGTATGTATGTATACATACATGCATGTATGTATGTATATATATGTGTGTGTGTGTGTGTGTGTGTGTGTGTGTGTGTGTGCATACAGATTACTTTTTAACTTTATGCCTACTAATTGTTATAGAAATGTATCATTAATTTACACTCCTATCTCAGTCTTTGCCATACGCTTTAATACATAGACATATCAATAGAAGGACGATATATTATCTTATACATACATACATACATACATACATACATACATACATACATACATACATACATACATACATACATACATACATACATACATACATACATACATACAGACATACAGACATACAGACAGACATACAGACATATGACAGAAACAGACAGAAAGACAGACAGACTGACTGACATACAGACAGACAGACACAGACAGACAGATAGATACGGATAAAGATTTGCCATGGTGGTGTATACTGTCAGCACATTCAACATCTTCACCTTTGCCACTTCTGTGATTCATCATTGCCAAAGATACAGCATTTTCTGAAGGAATAACTATTTTTCAGATTATGAAGTGAAATATTTCCTGAAATCAGTGGCTGTGAACTCCCTCCTTCGTCGTCATATATATCGTTTTCATTTTGGACAATTCTCACCTTTTCCCTGAACATAAATTTTGACATAATTTCCGTAAATAATTTTCTTTTTCATCGTATGAATATCAGGACGTTTGAGAGAAACCAAAAATTCACAAGCTCGTCAAAGATTTCACCAACCGCTTCTTTTAACTCTTGCCAAAACTAACCCACGAAGAGTATTACAACTTTTCAACGTCGATATCTTCTATTGTTTCGCCTACCTGACAAAATGTTGTCAGTGAGATGAGTTGAATTCTTTTTTTCCCACAAAAGCCAACCATAGTTAGCAATTTCATTTCATTACAGACGATGAATGGAGAGGCCAGCTGGTTAAACTCGCTCCGGTTCCTAAGCGTTGGAACACAAATATCAACACACAACAACAATGGGATAATTTACTCTGTAACTCATAAGTTATTGAAAGAGGACTAATCAAATGAGAGGTGCTTTGAACAAGGTTTTTGTTTCCTTTTGAAACGTACCCTGCTGCATCCACAAACCTAGAGTTCAAAAAGATCAATTTGTGACTTTATTTTCTTAGCTTTCACGACAATAGCTTTCTTGGGATAATATATATATATATATATATATATATATATATATATATATATATATATATATATATATATATACATGCGCCAGTTTTTTTCTGTTGTCTTTCGAAATGTATGGCAAACTACCATCTACTGTTTTAAGAGTCAAAAGGTTGGCAATGTAGCCAAAGAATTTGTTGGAATGTAGTTTCGGTGCTTAAGTTTTCGACTAGTGAAATACAAAGAAGAGAGAGACGGTTTCTAAGACCTGAATCTCATGTTGCCTATTGTCTCACGGTTCGATTTCTTTTTACTATGATAATCGCAGAGTGGCGGGATGTCATAATGTAAGCGAGGGAAATCCGAAGTCCACAAATGTGTGGCAGTATATGTGTAAGATGTGACCTCGCTTTTTTGAGTTATTTTTGCCTGTTCTATGCGAGCAGTCGTGGGGTGATTTCAAGGCCCCGGATTTACTCTGCCAGCTTTGTCGTCGGGCTTTGAGGTCTGAAAACAGTAAAAAACAGCAAAAAAACCCGGAATTGTCACAAAAATCTCCGCTAAGCTTCTTTTACCGCGCTCTTTCCTTCGGTTGAAGGATATTCTTTATGGGACTTGTGCCATCACGACCGACATCCTCTAATCGTAGAGCTTAAAAGATGAAGGTTACAGTAGTGGAATTTCTTTGAGAAGGGTTTGTTTACAAATTACTCATTTGAGTAGGTCACTTATTGTATTTCAAGATTATTGTTTTCAAGCTTGTTTGTCACTCAGGTTATAATGTTCCCAATTCATCCGTAGAAACGTTTGGAATTCAAAGTCTGCCTGACAATGATGGTTGTGACGCTTTTCTTATTAAATCTCTCATTTCACAGATTCCTAGGTCAGAGCTGAAGCAGCGACAATTTTATAGACGTGATTTGCTGTTCCTTCGTAAGAGCTTCGAAAGCGATGACATTGCGGCAGCGTCAAAGGCGCGCGTCTCTATTAAGAAAGCCACATGCGCAACATGGAAAATAATACTGATTTTGTACAGATACACCATCGAGTAAACACAGTGGACAGTCAATTTATCTTCTAAAGATTTCTATCTTTCTCTTTGGGACTTAGTCGATGAGAAAGACTTTTACTCGAGATGACAGGAAAGATGTACATTGTGATACCACAGGAACTATGGACCTTCAGTTCACTGACAGCTGGCAGCAAGTCGACAGTCATACAAGTGATGTTGATCTGGGCACGAGGGCTAGTCCAAACAAGAAAGCTGAAAAACTATGTACACAAATAACAAGGACGTCTCTAACCCTATTTGTATATAAATTGTCTTTCCTTGTCCTCCCGCTGGGACAGCGGGGGAGACACCTCTATCAAGGTGAGTGTGAATGCATTGTCATGAATCTAAAATAAAAATTGTAAGTATTATTATTTGAGCCCGGAAATATTCTTGACCCATCTAAGGAATCTAAAACAATAGTAATGTATTACAGAAGGAGCAAATATGATATATCCATATATATATATATATATATATATATATATATATATATATATATATATATATATATATATATATATATATATATATATATATATACTTTGTTAGGTAATAGGTCCCTACAAAGACTGACATTAATATGGGAGTAATATTCGAAAAGATAATTGGAATTCCACTTTTTAAAGTTCATTAAGTGAATACTGTTTCAAGATTTGCTCAAGATCAGGTCCAGTTATTTTCTGACTTTGCAGCGAAAGTATGCACAAATGTTTTTCGCAAATAGAGATTTGCGATATGAACTTTTTCTTCACGTAACTTTTCATGTCCATCGTATTTTATTAAACTCTTTTGAACAAGCTGCGATAATACGAGTACATATTTCATAAACAAACAAACAAACAAACAAACAAACAAACAAACAAACAAACAATACCGTGAAATGTAGACCCCGCTTTCACCAAACTTGCAAGAGTAGCTTCATTGTTTTGTTTTTCTGTCTGTTTTAACGTGTTCAGAAGTCAGAGTTACGCTGTTTATCATACTTTTTGGAAGTCTTTGAGGGTAAACTTTAGTCGAAATTTTGTGTTGAAAATAAATGATGTTTGGTTTTACGCTATCAACTACAGGAAGGTAATCTCGTCCGGCAAGTGGTGGGTGATATTGATACCAAACCGGTCAGATAGCGAGGGAGGAAAAAAACAACGGCAGGGGGGAGTGCTGACGTATGGTTGGCGCAGCACTGGCGCTCGAGTAGCACAGAGGACCAACAATGGCTGGACGCAGCCCGGCCTAATTAACATGTCTGTGTTCATTTCTGGGACGTCTTCATTGTCAAATCTGCCGGTGATTTAGCAACGATTAGGAGACATAGATGAGTTGAATGGGTATACCGACCAGTCCTGACAGCCAGACTAAAAGAACACCCTCCCGTTCAATTGTGCTGGCCGCTCAAGTGGCGAGCGTGTCCCCTTCCGTACGCTACACGTAGCCCTGCGCGAGTATGGTTTTATTGTACCCCAATTTCACCGGAGTTCTCCGCTAGAGAGAAAAAAGTCAGACACACACTTTCCATCGACGACCCCAACAAAAACATATTGTACCCTGCCTTTTGTACCCGTGGTAAAAGGTAGTGGTTAGAGCGTCAGCTCTGAATGGTGCTGAGATGAGCTATACGATGCCAGTCACTTCAGAATTTTAGATAACCCAAAAGTACTGATAAAACACATGGACAATGGGCAGTATGAGAAGGGAAACATACAATATACATAGACTCTAATTTACCGTGCTCTAGCTACGTGTGTACCTGATGGGTCCACGATAGGCAGACACCTCTGTCCCTTTCACGTGAAATATACATGGTCGAGATCAACAAACGTGGGTAAATATCCCAAGAATGGTCGCCTAAAAACAAACATTGTGATTTCATCGCTTAACTACAGTTATTGTTTTTCTGTTTTTATTACTCACAATACAATTCAATGGACAAGTTTTGTTGGCGGAAAATATTAAGTACTTCAAACATAAACCCGGTAAACGCCTGTCATTTTGGGCAAGCTTTCGGGCGATTTGTTTTTATTTTATTTCTCGAAGGCTCAGTCACCAGAAAACTTAGAAGTGAGGTTTGCAGACGCAAAGCAATCATATGAATTCGGAGCGGTATAAAATACCAATATATTCTCACCTTAATTTCATTTGTAATTTGTAAACACACAAACACACTATCAGGCATTGAACTTATCGGGTCTTTCTGTTTTAATGTCTGGGAAGATATATTTCCGCCATGGAGTCTGACACTTTGAGTATTAGGCCAAGGCACTGAATGCAGTAAGAAAATTTAAATCGGTTCTTATCAGAAATTTATTAGAGAGTATGCCCAGCGCAGCTCTACATATATGCAGGACCCATCAATTAATGCATCTGAAAAGGCCTTCTTACTACCTCACATGGTGCTAACTGGCTACCGACAAAACAAATTCTTAAAAAATTGCAGCTCTTAGAAAAAGAGGCATAAAAGCCGAGCGGACGCAGAGCAGCGCGCCGCTGACACGCGTCAAACAGGCTTTCATCGCGACCATGAACAGGAGAGAACGCGGAACACAGTAAGCCACGAGTAGGGGGCACACGTCTTAACAGCCCGGCTTCTTACGCAATGTGCGAATGACTAGATTGGGGAGCAAAAGTTAGACGCGGCTGTTTAACTGGTCCTTTTCTTACACACCGTTTTCTTTATTCGAGACAGAGAAACGAATAACGACCAGGAAAGCACTTGGAATCGGCCGAGGCTGCGTGACGTCTGCTACCGTATCACGCGGGGACGGGCTTGTGTGTGCCATCGAAATAAAAAAGCCCCGATACTTTCATTCAATTCTAGCGATTTAAGATGTGGATGCATATTATTGTAGACTAAGTGTTCATATTATCTGGTCGTGGAATTGAAATAGAAAGAACACAAAAACCCTGGTTCGCTTGGGTCACCATCAAAAAACACTAAGAAAGCCGAACCAGTTGAATTCGGTGATGAGAAAATCACATTGCTTGATGAGAATGTTATATAAATTCTTGTTTATGAAAATTGTGATAAATCTGTTTTTATACGATTTCTATAATTATTATCATTTATATTGATATCGTTTTCATTGTACATTTTTCGAGGTTGAAATTTTGTGCGCGATTGAGTGACTTCCAATTTAGTTGTAGAGGTGTAAGTAACAGGGATACGTGGAGGAGGGGTTGTCCAAATCAGATATCATTCGAGACCGGGGGATGAGAAACGCAATCTTGAAGGAAATTTTTGAGGTTTCGGTCTTAAGATGTCTGCAACATGTGCTTTAAATAGTGTCTTTTACATTCACGGAGTTCTAGAGGGATAAAACGCGCCCTTCAATGCAGTGTGAAGAAACTCACAATGCTTAAGAACACAGCCAGGAAGTGATGCCCGTTTACGGTTTAGTCTGACGGAGAGGGGAAGGAGTTGAATCATGGGTGGATTTCCTCGCGATGCACAGAGACGTAAAAACGTCACATCTTGACGTTTAGGACAGTTTCTCGCCAGGGTCGGTGTTTATCCACGCGTGGTTGGTCCATTTACTGCAAATCAAAACAACAAAATATGTCGAAGACACCACGATGGCTGGTACCTTTTCTACTGTATTGAACCAGCAACATTGCCAAATAGACGCTTGGGTAGCAAAGGCGCAAAGAGCCGGTCAATTGTGTGCCCTTTTCAATGTTTTATTGTCCCCTTATCAAACGAAGGAAAATGCAACATGGGACGGTTGTATTTCGCTCAAAATAGAATGTTAAAGTGCACTGGAAATTTCAAAGACCGGCCAATACAAAATAAGCGTCCATTGTGAAAGGCATTGTGTTTGGGGCTGTATTTACACGCCAGAATGTAACACATCTTTTTACGAGGGGACAACCATGTTTATTTCATAACTGCTTATTTTGATAAATCTGGCCGATACACTCGGATGTAAGGCCGAAAATCTATGAAAGGACATACACTATTTTATCTTGAAAGTTTGAGCGGCTTTGGTGGATGAAAATTCGCAGTCTCTTTCAAGGTAAGTGAGAGGGAATTCTCTCAGACAAATATTTGCTCAGCAGTAGATATATTCTGCCAGCCGAGACCATGACTAAACACGGAGCCACAATGCGTGTAATGTCTGTGTCGATTTCACTGCGAAATCTACACAGCCTTTGTGTGAAATCAAAACTATCCAAATTAAACCAGTATGTCAGCACTGAAGAAAGCGCCTCTAAATCTTGAGGTCGCGTAGCCTGCTAATTGTACCAGCAAAACACAAATCCTCCGATTACAGAGTTAGGGATGGATTTCAGAATATTTGCTTTATTATTTAGAGCAAATAACCCATTTTGTTTTATTGTATAAAAAGGGCTGTCGAAACCAGTATCGAATTTAGCCTGGATTTGAAAACACAGGAAGTAAAAAATTATCCGGGGCTAGGAATGCTAGCGGTTGGGGGGATTCTTGAAATGGTGGTACGAGTCACAACGTTATTGTTGGGCTCTCAACCATGTCGACTTGAGACCTTCGCCATTGTTGTTCGTACTCTTCATCCGTGATTTCTTATTCTCGATACAATGACGACTAGCCAAAAACATCCCTGATTACCGAAAGGTTCTCGCCCAATTAATAAATGATACTCGTCAGATCATGCCAAGATTGCGACGATGGGACATAATGAAGGAGAGAATATGACGCAGGCCATACAATGCATCTGTGATGTCGAGTACTGAGTAATTGATATACAGAATTAGGGGAAAAAAAAACAAAACACAAAAATTGTCGCGCATTTGGGGCTGATTAAACATAACCGTTAGTTTTTATCAATACATGGTAATATACAAACATCAGTTTTATGGTGCCAATAATGGAATTTCTCCCCATTTTCTTCATATATATTTAGTCAAAGCCCGGATACACAAATCAGTGCTAATAGAGATCAGCTTAGTGTTGTCCGCTTGATTCTGTTCGGGAAAATTGTAAAAGGCCAGACGCGCCGAATAACATGGAGGCGCGCTCTATGTTAGTTTTTTGTTCATGACTGTACTAAGTCTAGAAATAACGAATATCACGCCGTTTAGTGGCAACGAGTCCCCTCGATGGGCCTTAAAATATGGATGCGTCTTTGAGACGACGACAGCAACCCGCAGACGCTTAAATTATTCTTGCTTAGAGAAATATAGAATCGTTGTCACACTTTTTAGGGGTAAGATTGGATCAAGAAGATCGGAGCTTTTGATAATGAAGCTGCCTGACGAAAGAGGCATCTGGGCCAATTATCGGGGATTTTCTCCCATGGGTATGCAAATCTCTGACAAATATTTTCTAAATCAAGATTGCATTTATCCAGTGATGGGGAGGGAGGGTCTTCATCCAGTCTGGAGATGTGATGATGGTTCGGTGGGGAGCACTTTGGAACGGATAGGGCATTTCAACATTCATGAACAGAGGCAAACCAGACTCGAGGACATATTTTGTGTTTTCAGAGGTCAAGAGCTTATTAATGTATATTTGAAGCAACTGCTTCATCATTTGACTGTTGTTTTTGTTGTTCTTCAAGTTGTTTTGTATGTTGTCGTGTGTAAACACAGACAAGGAGCAAACTCTCCTCGTCTGTGGTGTAAATCAATTTGCATGATATAGGGGATGGATGTACATCGATTAGAAGCCAAATCATTGTCCCAAGCCCTGATTGTCATCAATAACTGGACTTTTACCTATGCTTTGTACGAGGACTTACTGGGAAAATTGCATATAGCACGGTAACTTATTAATCACCCTGTTTTTATTTTCCTCCCTTCTAGACACCTGTTTTTCCTGTTAAAATCCATAGCATTGAGTCGTGTGGCCAGACATCGAGGCTAGGGACTTGGTCTACGATGAAAGCATGCGGCTAACACCACTCAATTTGGATATACTTCTCAGCTGATCGCTATCTTCTCCTCGCATCTCAATCAATCACAGGTTGCCGATACAGTGTCTCAACTTTCCCCTTTTCGCAGACGATTATGGTCGGACAGGGCGAGAACTTCAATACTTAATTACAGAAAAGAGAAAGGAACACGACCGGAGGGATAGAGTTCGATCTGTTAAAGCTCAGTCCTTCAAAAACATGGCTGTCAACATAACAAATATACGGCACAAAGCATACAAGTGCCAACCAAGCAAGCGTCGAGTCAAGTCATTATGCAAATGTATGCAAATTATGCAACGTGATTTAATATTCATGTGCTCTGAAACTCAATTAGGTCACGTTGCTTGTTATTGTCTCCCAATTTTGCGACAAATAAAACAAAACTGACAATGTTAGAAAATATAAATATAGAATAATATTCATAGAGTAATGCTATATTCTCATTTGAACTCAAATTTCGAGACTAAGATACATAAATACCAAAACAAAATATTACAAATGATTTTTACTGAATTGCTTCGTAAAGAAATTCGAGTTTCTCAGTTCCTTTTTTATTTTAGTATTTTAATTCTTGCCTTTGCATATGCTAAACAAAGACATACATTGATTTATACTATGTTTATTGCGATAGCCTGCTCAGTGGGCTCCTCTACTTGTGAGTTGTTATTTGTAAGAGGCGCACTTTTTTATCTCAGCGTGTACAGACGCAGCGAATGGTGTATCGTTAAGATTGTCATGTGTCTGTTCGCTTCTTATCTTTCAGGAGACAGGTTACACGAGTGGATGGCGAAGTTGTGAAATGGAGACCGTTATCGTCTCTCTCTTTTAAGTTCCAGGTTTACTACTGTACATGGCAAAAAATAATCGCCACAAAAACTGGAATCACGCCAGCTGATATTGCATCGTTGTGACAGCTTTCCGCGCCGAGTTTTCAAAGTTACCGCGATTGCCGAGGATGGTTTTTAATGTACTACAAAACTACCCCCTCGGCGACAAGTGTATCCCTCTGTTGTTACAGAGTTTTTTACTATGTTAGGGTAAAAATTCGGAATCGTGGCGGAGCCTATAGCTCAGGGCAATTAGGGCTGTAGTGAGCTTTTTTTGCAAACCTACTCCTGCATCTCCCGAACAAGCCGAACACCAAACCGTACAGAAATCACAATAAAACCGGCGGAAAATTTGATATGGGTGGTATTGTTCGCATCTGTTTCGATGCGCGGCCAGCCATCGACTTATGAAACATACAAACAGTTCTCCATGAATGCAACGATCCCCACACATCAAAGAGGTTGCGATTTTTTTCACGCTAAGGTCAGGATCTTCTAAGTTCCCGCGTTTCTGAGGGAAAGGTTTCCATGGAAAATGATACTTTTGATATAGAGCCTGTCTGGGGGAAGTACATGCGCCATATGAACATACAAGTGTTTACACAAAGTCAAAATTTGGAGGGGGGTCAGAGTTGTCACCGGCATTGACGAGTTCCGTTTCAAACGATGAGAGTCCATGTCCGTTTACAATTACATCTAGCAAATTTCCACTTATTAATTTTCAAAGTCTCCCTGATTTTTCTTAGAAACCAACCTGCAGAAACTAGGTCAACCTAGAAATCTCCTATGTCCCAGACGCAAGTCGCTTTCAAAAATGTGAAAAAATGTTCGGCAGTGTCGGCTCCTAAGGCTTCTCAAATACAAACTAAACCATAAGAGTATTATATACCACTAACTTTACTTACAGCCTAAACATCGTAAAAATAACAAATTTAAACTTTTGGTGTGAAAGCAACACATAAATATCATATATTTACATATTATACTTGATCCTACAGGAAGCTCATGTTTCTTTTATTCAATTTAGATATTTGCATATATGTAAACACATAGTAAACATACTTACATGCAAACATACATACATACATACATACATACATACATACATACATACATACATACATACATACATACATACATACATACATACATACATAAATAAAGACAGACAGACAGACAGACAGACAGACAGACAGACAGACAGACAGACAGACAGACAGACAGATATAGATATATGTGAAGACTCCATCAGCTAAAAATTCTGAGGAATTCCCTGTATTTTTGTCTTATCGGCAAAACACGGTTCTAAGTTCTGCCCTCAAAACCATGTAAAAATACCCAGCATTCAACTTGTAAGCACAGCTTGTATGTGTGTAATGCGATGTCGTTGTTATGAACTATATTTTAACGAGTCCGGACCAGAATGCATTTTTCCACTATGATATTTCATGATGTGCACGTTGGATTGTGAAATTTGTCTGGGCAACACTTCGTGTTTCAACACACCGCATGGAACAGCGTAAAGAAATAAGCGATCGTTGTTTGAAACAAAAATAATGAAAATATTAGTATCATCAATAGTTACTGCTATCGCCCCCTTATGTTCCTGGTATGAAAACAACTTTCCAGATAAGCGCTATCTAACAACACTTGTCTATACACGCAATTATAGCCAGGTAGGCTAGAGTCTTACAGGCGAATCTATAACCTGGCCAATCGACCTCCTGGTCTAACTGTGAACTTGACCGGCACGAAAGGCGGGTATTTTGGGGTTAATTGAAACGATATCGGCATCACCGGCGCGTTCGTTGTCATGCAAAGGTACATTATTTTTGCTGTAGGCGTAAGATATATTACTTATAGAGAGTGGTTATTTTCGGCTGCTTTAGAAGAACCGTGCATTTTAGGCAAAAGAGCTTGGGGTTATGGGGGATATTGACACCCTTTTTGAAATGCATGATATTCCCTGAATTCTTTGTGTGTACATATTTTCTTCAATATTTTAGCAGACATAAGCATCCACAACCCCTTGGCTGCTCGTTCTCGGGGTGGTTCTCTCTTGCGGGAGTCATAATTGGGTGTTGTTGATGTCCCATTTGTCCCTCGCGGCCTGCATACTTTATTTTCATCCTGATAGCGCGTAGGGTCTGTTTTCATTCCAAAAAGGGGAGGCTCCCGGGTCGCCTTCTGATGTCTTTGCCGCACCATACATGCAAAAAAATTCTACAGTTTCTTTTTTGCTTTATTTGTAATCTATGACCATTGACGTAGTGCATCGCCGATTTGAAAGATTTGGAGCGCGATTGACGAGACTTTCAGAGGGACTCTGGAAGCGATGCTAGGCATAGATTAATGATTATTGCCCGCAAATAGCACAACCTTAAATGTAACCGATAACCTAGGCTATTTCATTTGACATGAATATGATCTTTCACTGCATCGAATATTAGCAAATGCCAGCTCTGAAAACATCTACATACAACATGCACAACAACGTCACCCCTTATAGCTTTACGTGGATGTGTGTGCACCCGGAAAAATCTATATTTACAAAAACAAAATCGCAGCTCTCTCTCTCTCTCTCTCTCTCTCTCTCTCTCTCTCTCTCTCTCTCTCTCTCTCTCTCTCTCTCTCTCTCTCTCTCTGAAACACAGACGAAAAGCACGAATTGGCAAGAAAGCTTGATTGGACGAAAGCATGGATACAGTGATGACTCGAGGTGCTCACACACATACGCACATACAGAGACATGCACACACTTGCGTTCACATACCGCTGCTCATCCAAGCGTTGTAAAAAGCTTTTTGATTCCCTCTGAAATAAAAGGGATCTTTAGAGGTTTCATTTGCGATTTCAAAGCGAAAATACACAAACCAGGAGTCGATGCCGACGTCCCTAGGGAGACGACGATAAAAGTGAAATGCATATCTACCCGATGTTCGCATATGATTAGGAAGTCAACTGTGCTTTTATTGTATGATTGTATTTTCCCCCAATCTGATCTGCTTTTTGTTGGTTGGACATGTTGGTTGGACACCGCAACTATGCTGACATCCCTGCTTGGATGGCGTTTTCATACGTTGTTTGGGGGAATGTTTTGAAACGCAATCTGCTGTGTTCGCTGAGACAACCGATAGCCCTTCCTGAACATTGACTATTCAATGACAAAATATGGCCAAGAACAGGGAGATTCAAACCGCGTCTGCCTAGATTTCGTTATCGCGGCCGTCAAGAAACTGCCGTGCGCGTTCTGAACGAAATAAGGCAATTTTCCTGATTTTTTGTACCCCTTAAACCAGATTTAAATTTATTTTGGACGAGGCACTTGGCGCGAATTTGAATCCACCGTCCTGGTAAATTTCCATAAGAATAGACTTTGGCAGTTTCTGAGATTTCCAATATTTGAGTGTTATTATCCGGGATGGGGACGTTTTCAAATCGATTTTTGTGTAATGAAGACAATAACTGGAAACATTTGCGGACTCACATCACAGCGATCAACCATCAGTTTTTTCAACACATCGTGCAAATTTTCGGTTGTATTTTTTTCACTTTTCACATGCAACAGGGTATGGCGCTTGGAGCGTTGTTGAGAATTTATGTAATGCAATTTTTTTACGTCGTAAAGATAATTAATTGCGAGAAATTAAGGTTTCGAGACTCACATGGGGAATGAAAAGTATCATAGATCTTCGCAAATATTGGTTTCCGAGAAAGATATTGTCTAGACGATCATTCGTTGCTTTTTAACCAACAAAATTCGCTGAGCTCTGAGTCATTTCTCATTCCTGTGTCGACTTTACCGACAACTGACACGAGTAAAAACATTTCGGTTTATCAGAAAAAAAAAGTCTGCGGCTCAGAATCCAAATCTTCACAAGGCGGATACCCACTCCACAAAGAGTCGGCGTTAGAGCTTGCTTCGGTGCTAGCCTTGTGACACCAGCTCCTAAGGCGATAGGTCGTTTGCGTGCACGGCGGGAGTTTGGTCTCACCTAACAGGGACATTGCAGCTGTACACGGCGGCGTCCATTAAGGCCACCAAATGTAAGCGCCAAAGCTGGAATTAGCCTGATACAGTACATGTCCGTATCTGCCAACTAAATTAAGACTCAGCTTGTGCGTAGATCTCGCACAATGCTCACCGTATCACATTGCATAGGCCTTACAACAATGTAATGACCGAAAACGTTAAGAAAAGTGGCTTTTCCTTCACTCCAACACTGAAGTTATAATTTCAGCAGCAGTGTCGACAGAAATAGTAAAATAAACGACCAGGAAACCTTGCGCGTAGAGATTTAGAAAGACAGTTCACCAGGAAGACACAAACCAAACAAAATACAACACCTCCTAAAACTAAAAAATCCACAAAAATAACACATTTTATACTTTTCGTGACATGTTTGCTAATTTTCTTTTTGGTCTGAAACTAATGCGGATGAAACAAATCACCAAGTTTAAAGTACAACATATCACGTGCATAGGTGCTTATATGACTTGCATATTGATTTTGTAGTGATTTCAGTCATGAAGAAAATCGTTGCCATCATGCTGTCACAAGTTTTTTTTGGATTTATTTGTTGTTTTTTGTTGTTTGTTGGTATTCTTTGAACGTTAACCAGCCCTCGGATATTGAAAAATGGCCGACGTCGATGGAATTTCAAAATTTCTCGATGTCTCAAACGGCCTGCTTAAAACACTGAATTCAAAGTAAAGGAAGACCTGTAGATTGTACTCGCGAATCAAAGGGCACACCGCGCATTAACTTTGCCAGACACTGTTGTGGTCATTTACAATTAGTATGCTTGTCTTCCAAAACAGGGATGTTTGAAACTACTGAGCCTAATGCTTCTTTTTTGTGTTTTACAGGGAATTAAAATAGAAAACGACCATTGGTGATATTTCGAGACTCTGTAAAGGGGTACAAAACTCGAAAACAAAACTCATACAAGACCGGCTCCACTTTAATAATACTCCAAATACCCCTTGACGCTCGCGAATCGATACAAAATTATCAACCATAGTCAAGGTTATAGTTTTGTGGCCAAACCATATATTTCATAATCATCAATGATGAATGTTGCAATGGTTAAAATCAAAGTCCCAATTCTCTTTTTTGTTTTGAAACAATAAAAAGAGAGATAATATTACGTAAGATCGTATTTACTGTGTATTTAAATTGATTTATAAAAGCCAAAGCCAATGTAACTGTTTCTTCGGTAACAATGGACCGAATGTCACTCCGATTAACAGAAACATGATAAAAAACAATATAATAAAATTTGCAAACACAAAACTATTCTCTGAGTAAATATCAAAATGCATTGGGTTTTCTTATTAGATCATGTTTGAAGTGCAAATCTTAAAATCTCTGCAGAGAGAGAGAGAGAGAGAGAGAGAGAGAGAGAGAGAGAGAGAGAGAGAGAGAGAGGAGAGAGAGAGAGAGAGAGAGAGAGAGAGAGAGAGAGAAGAGAGAGAGAGAGAGAGAGAGAGAGAGAGAGAGAGAGAGAGAGAGAGAGAGAGCGGAAGGAGTGGATTGTTACATTTTGAGAAAAAAAACGTTTAGCTAATTTGTTGTTTTTTCTCGATGGTTTTTGGCGACCTCTTAAAAAGTTAAACACTTTTGAAATGACCCTCTTTCTTCTCGAATAAAAGGATTTTGTATTTGTAAGTTCACGCGGAATGGCATTGCACCCAGAATACTATCAGCACTTCAAATTTCTCGAACGCTACTCTCTAGAACCACGAGCACTGACGGTCGCGGCCAGACAGGGGAGAGAAATTTGCAAATAGAAACAAACAAATAAAACGCGAAAAATGACAAGGGTTTAAACGCTCGCGCCGGGGCTCCGACTACTCTCAAACTGTCACTCGTTTGAGATCCCTATCTGCGCGCATATATTGCCACTGCCTACGAGAAAGCGTTTAGTGCAATCCTACGCTAATTAGCCATCCCATAATTTTTAGATAGAGTCTTTAATTTAGCCGCGATTGTTGAGCGCTTAATAGAACCCCAATTACTGCAGACTGTAGCACGGATACGGCGGAAGAAGAATGACGCCATACTGTCAAGATCCGTTAACCATGCAAAACGCTTGATATTCTCCACGAATAAGCTCTTCGTTATAACTGTTGATCAACATCAAATTAGAATCGCCTATAATTGTGTGCACCAGAATCAGAAACAGGCCACATTTAAGAGAAATTGGATTATTACCTATTTTGCGTGTCAATTCTGCCATGACCGCGCTCAGAAACGATATAATCTGATAGGCAATGGCCGTCTGCATGTACATTTCTTGAAAAGCGGTGCCGATTTCGTAATCTTTCTTTCATAACAACGGGAAAACAACAGATTCCACCTCATGGTAAGACGACGATTCACGTACAATAAAATTGCCATGGATATCGGTGAGATGTAGATTTTGCTTTGTTGTGTAAAAAGTTAACGGTGTAATTAATTAAATGACTTAATTTAATTTTCCGCGTCAACCGTAACGGTGTCGACACGGAAATGGCGTAACCGTATGATTTTTCAAATGGCGGGTTTCCTGAGAACATTCAGACAAATTATCTTAGGATATCGGATTCTACTGACCGAATCATGCAATTGATAGAAAACACAAGACGTCTGACAGAGCCCTTTTTACTCGAATTATCCACTCGGAAATATATCAAGAAATTATGTGTGCTTTGCAAATCATCTTGATTTGTGACGACGCGGTCTTATTCGCTCGTATCTTAATAAGAGCAAGTAGTGTGCCTCCTATTAGGCGACCCGTATACGTAAACACTACTTAGGCAGACGTCTTGAGTTTAAGGAAATAAATATAAACAACAGTTTCGCTTAAGAAACAAGGTAACAAGCCATGGGAATGCA
The DNA here is from genome assembly GCF_041260155.1 of Ptychodera flava. NCBI lineage: Eukaryota > Metazoa > Hemichordata > Enteropneusta > Ptychoderidae > Ptychodera > Ptychodera flava. Next base: position 11,731,507 of record NC_091932.1, on the reverse strand, counting down.
TATTTTATGTTCGCCTTAATCTTACAAACAGCGCGGGAAAGTAGTTTCCTAATCTCAGCGCGACATTTATATTCTTGCACCTTGCACAGCCGTTGACACCATGTTTGTCCCTTCTTCACGTGTGACAATATTTTGACGGTTTTTGATTTTCGACATCTCCAATTTAAATTTGCACTTACCTATGGTCGCGTTTCGCTCTCGAAATCCACCCCAAAAAATCTTGATTTTTCCCCCCTATCCAGCCGCTCGACAGAGATGGTACCGTAGAGCTCAGTGCTCAATACGTCTGTTTTTAAAGGACAATGGCAGATAGCGCGGTACGATTGAGCTCTAGCGATCCTTGGACCCCAGGCAAAATTTGTAAGCAGAGAACGCAATCATGAAGGTCTAACTCTTACAGCGATTGACCGAAAAAATATGAAATTTTTATATCGCTTCTTCGACGTGTATCACCTCATGTGAAACACCCTATACGGCTTTCTAGGATTTCTCTGAGGCCCGCAGCTTCCAAGCTTAAAGGAACAAAAACACAAACGCCTTCGAAAGGAGGTGAGTCTGGTGTATACCTATGGGTAACAGCATAAAGCGAGAAAAACCGCCGCTTTGGACTTTGTAATTATAAGCTGCGATTTTATTGTTCGGAAAAAAATGAAAGAAGCTGCGAAAATTTAGTCGAGAAGCAGAGAACTAACAGGAGATATTTTAATAATGTGATCGTTATGGTAACAGTATATTTGCCTGGAAACCAAACAGATTTCGCCAGTGACGACGCGCTTATGTGTCGGTGTTGGTGAGCGATGGAGAGGGGCGAAAAGCGGCTCTCCGAGTGGTGTCAAATTACGATGATTGGGGCTAGAGATAACATCCCAGGTTAGATTGAACCGATCAGGCGAGCAACATGAAAAAAAAATATCAGACATCATCCGAGGCGTTATAGTAGAGCGTTCTGGTTCCCCCAAGAAAAGTGAAAAAAAAACCCATTCTGTTGGCGAAGTTCTCATCTCTCCTGTAAGGCTTCGGATGACTAGCCAGTCTGGCCATATTTTGGTTGTTGGGTAGCTTTAAGTGGTAGCTTTGTACATAGACTTTGCCCCAACAGTTCCCATGCCTTCCCGAGCTCGTTGACATACGAAGTGCCTCCCCCCTCACGGCCAATTGCGCTAATATCAGTCAAAATAGCCCCGGTGAAGATTGCAAACACAAGAATCAATCGAAAACGGGGGTTGAGGCGTTGGAAGCGATCGATTTTCAGGCCTGAGATATAAAACACGTAATAAAGAGACCCAGCGCATAGAGAGTTCAGCTCGGCAGATGACAAGCGCGCACAAACGGCATCGGTGTACTAATGTGTTATGTGGGGATAGGACTTTGCCTCTTTCTTTGCAGTCAGTTGAAAGAGGCGACGCGGCCGAGGGAAGATGGTACTAATCAGAATGACGATGATCTATTATCACTGTCACCTTGTCACTATGGGCTCATTATCGAACTATTGATTTAATTGGATGAAGGTTTAACACGTCCTACCTGCCAAGAATTGGAGTCCAAAGTGAGAAATGACATGCTCTTCAGTTGTGACTCAAAAGATTACCACCCGGTTTTTTGCCTGGAATTTTCGCTCTGTGTCTCCCTCCTTCGTCGTCAGTATATACCAACTCCTCTTGCCTCCGTCCGCGTACACAGAACCTTAAGCTTGACCCGAGTGACTTGAATTTCGTCCTTGATGAATGGTCTTCTTCTGGCCGCCCTTTTTCTTTTCCCTCTCTCTTTCTGAGATATATCTGGAGTCTTGCGGATTAGCGACGGACCGAAGTAGAATCACTGGAAACGCAACCAACACACAAGTGAATACATTGGTCTAAATATGAACACCATTGGGGTGCTGTGGTAGGGTATTTCTAGCAGTATGAAAGGCAAAAAAAAACCCGTAAGATGAGTCTAGCAGCAAAGCAATGACGAACTGGCGTGTTAAGCCAAACTAATACCAGCTGACCGACCACTTAGCCACTGTTATGGAGAGAAAGAGAGGGAGAGAGAAAAAACAGAGAGACGACTGAATAAGACTTTTTTCAATAGCATCACCTCGGGTGGGATGAGCGAGACTTCGGGAGCGTTTGTGTTTTCGCCGCCTCGGAGGCTTCACTAGGGTATGAATAAGAGGAATATAGCTACGCCGTGTTCCGCTGCGAGGCTAGGCCGGCTAAAACGCGTCTGGTGGGTTCTTGGGCTGTGTGTTAGGAGCGGCTTTAAATGAAGCCGACTGTATTGAAAATGAAGGGAACGCCGTGTGCACTTAATACTTTAGTGGTATGTCGTCACGCTTAGAAGACCAAGCAAGTCTCACCAAAACCTCCCCAAGTATAGAAAAAAACAATGGAACTATTACACGCACCGCTTGGCCCATTGACACCGCTACCAAACAAGCGATAGACAAGAAAATCTCCCCCGAAAAATCATGCGCGGCCAGAGGATACTTTCTTTCCTTAGCGCAAAGTGGCATATACGTACACCCCTAACAAGTTGTTAGCCTAAGGTATGGAAAAGCCCCCTGAGACCGCACAACTCATATCGCTCGCTACCTTTATCGTTATGTTCAAAACGCCAGTCAAAAAGCCATTTCATGCTCCTCTCTTCACTTAGCCCGCAAGATTCTCTCTGACATATGCTTGTTGACAACACAAAATGTTAATACGTAGTCATTTGCATTGAAATCTACAGAGGGGAGGTACGCTCGGCCGAAATGTACCACAATGCTGTACCTTAAGCGCCTGGCGTGGACTTTAACAACTTTGACAGTTGTTCGTTTACCGTAATCCCCGCTTTGTAATTAACTTAAGGGGTTGCCTGTGCGTCAAGCATACCGACAGCCCCCCCCCCCCCCCACCAATCACCATAGCTGGTGCCTGAAGTGTCCGGCCGGGACTTCGGAATGGAAACCCGAAAAATACTGATAAGGTGTGATATGGACAACCTCAAGATAAGGTGAAACCCTAATTCTCCCCCTCTCTACTCACGGTTGAATATTAATGCATCTTGTCTGCATAAGCATTCGATTGCCCTACTCTAGGGGATCGTGCTATAGTTACCCGGCTCTAACTGTTTTGCAACCCCAAATGGCAAAACATTGTGCTAAGCCCACAGCGAAACCCCTACGAGATTGTTACTAAACGCCACACCAACACTGCTAATTATGCATGCCGGTCAAAGATCACCACTTTCGTTTAATTTTCACCGTTCCCACCCTCAGTGGCTGGCTGCCTCGCGTTGCTATGGCAGCGGGAGCAAAGAAAAGAAAGTTGTTACAACTTGGACTAGGAAAGCAAAGTAATGGAAGCGAATAAAGTAAATAGGGGGGAGTGAGTATGCCCGCGCGGCGAACATCTCAAAGGTAAAGACGAACTGAAGACGCTCTATAGACAGAAGTCAAACCAGTCTTTGGTACAGTGAAGCAGCGGACCGTTATAAAGGTAGCATTATTTTAGCCGAGGATCGCCAAAGGCGACCTTCATTTCCCCCACTATCATCATGCATTACTTACAAACAAAAGACCACGGAGGGAGACTCCTAGCTTGAGGGCGTTTCAGCCCGTCAAGGCAGAATTAATTAGCCGCCATCTTGAATAACAGCTCGTCAACACTTATGGGTATGCAATGTGAGTGTATTTTGAGAGGCATTTTCTTTTCTGGATTTGGGTTCCCCCGTCGCTGCCTCTCGAGCCTTACCTTCAGTATTTGCTAAGACTGTGTCCACAAGTGCGTACACAATTATGCCCAGGGCGCTTCATAGTAAATAAAACTTATTGAGCTCATTAATGAAGTGTTTGGATATGTTATTAGATTTCCCTAGATATTGGCCAGATAAAGTCCCACCTTTACCCTCTCTCCCTATTTTTTCCCTTGTTAATTATTATTGTTATTATCGTTTTCCGGCTTTGGTTCGTTTCTACTACAAAACAACAGAAACCCTGGGAAAAAAGGTCAAATATTCAAGCTCGGAGCGCCCTGAAAGAAAGAGACAAGGGGTTTTGAAAGGATCTCAACGTTGCCCCGTAGTGATTTTTCAACACTTCAATATGGTAAGCGCTTGATTCTGCCCGGCTGTGGCTCCGACTCGAGTTACTAAAAGCGAAGCAAAATTGCCAAGCTGATCAGATGAAGGATTTTGATCAGTTTTCAAGCACGAAATTGAATCGCGGAGGGGGGAAACTTCCGGAGGCGAAGCCGTCTGATAGAAGGATATGAATGGGAAACGACGAGGGCCCTACACGTGTGAAAGCCGAACACCAAATGTATATTGTGTTGCATTATCTGAGCTCATTTCTCCAGCCTTTTCAAACTAGTATGTCCATTTCATCATTGCGAAACGTCGAAGTCTGGAATGGAATATACAGTGTCATAAATGTAAAACGGCTTTGGTAATCGAAAAAAGAGAGAGAAAAGAAATAAAAGGACTGTCTTTTTCTTCTTCTATAGGTTGTAAAACTATAGCACACGGTGTAACAAGTCCTGGTCGAAAAGGATGAAAAAAAACAGGAGAAAGAGTTTTCACCCATGAAAACATTGCAACCTGGGGCAGTCAAATTCTCGTCTGTGAATCAGCCATGCCGCTGAAAAGAAGAAACTGTATTAAAAGTTTAAATGAAAGTCCATCTGCGTTGAAAACCTATACCCCCTTCATACACACGGCTTAATACTGACTAATGAAGCTGGCAGAATCGAATTGTTACATAGCTCATTCCGTAAATCCATAAAAATTCCCTTCTTAATTATATATCTCACGTTTAGCTCTATTTCTTTCTTTTTCGCAGACGACAACGGAACAATGATGGCGAGCAGTTTATGGGCTTCTTAAAAGATTCTAAACTTTTTTTCTCATTCTTTTTAACATCAAAAATAAAAGAGGTTGGCTTGTCATTCAGTTCAGTTCTTTTTTGCTATGTCGCAAACGGGAAAGGAGATTCTCGGCTGGCTATGTCAATTGAAAAAATCGAGTGTTGTAGCTTTGTTGATCCGCGTCTGCTTACGAATTGTAATTTTAATAGAGTGAAAAATGTTGCGGGCGTCAAAAGACGCGCCCCGCAGCCATGCCTCGACCTTACCAAGCCCTTTTTATTCATTCCCCCGCTCCCTGGCCAACTTTTGCATGTTTACTAACTTTTCGCGTCGGTTGACAAATACGGTGACCTTCCCGTCACACGGTGTTGATATCAGTGAAACTGAATACGGTGGCGTGTGTGAGTCGCCGCCGCCATGAGCACCATACCACCACACACCAGCTCCGATGAAATGAAAGATTTCTACGTTGATTAGGTAGGCGTGTTCTTTGAAACCAGAGGAGGACAACCCATGTTACGCTGTGGTACCAATATACGTTACTCAATGGTGCTGATCCACGTCACTCTATGGTGCCAACTTCGAAAATCTCCGATTGATTGTCAACAAACACTCCTTCTCATTAATGATTTAATGAGTCATTAAACATTATAAAGCTCTTCCTATAATTCATGACAGTATATGCCATACATCCAGCTATATTTCATGCAGAAAGTGTAGAGCAAAACAAAACCATTACATTCATAGGTACATAGATACATACGTACATACAGAGATACAGAGACACTTACATACAGAGATACATACAGAGGCACATATAGAGATGCATACAGAGATGCATACAGAGATACATACATACATACATACATACATACATACATACATACATACATACATACATACATACATACATACATACATACATACATACATGCATGCATGCATGCATGCATGCATGCATGCATGCATGCATACATACATACATACATACATACATACATACATACATACATACATACATACATACATACATACATACATACATACATACATACATACATACATGCATACATGCATACATGCATACATACATACATACACACATACACACATACACACATACATACATACATACATACATACATACATACATACATACATACATACATACATACATACATACATACGTACATACATACATACATACATACATACATACATACATACATACATACATACATACATACATACATACATACATACATACATACATACATACATACAAGGATCGCTAATAAGTATTGTTTATTTCACGGTATGTTCAACGAAAGCAGAACAATAAAAAGTAGCAAAACTATGCTATTATTATTTCATAAATTACAGCTATGTTCAAGGTCCCTCTTTCGTATGGATAGTCATTTAAGAGACAGGTTGAAAAAACTACGATTTCTTATCTTTAGAGACATCATATGGCATTTATTTTTCAGAATGAGATCAAAGTGATGTGGATATCAAAAATTAACTCGTAAAACACAAATTTAAATCGCGATAGATGAGTGTATCCCATTGCTCTCCCTGTGTAAATATCAATAAAACATACATGTACAGGTGCAAGAAGTTTGGGCACAGTGATTTCACATTACAAAGAAATACATGGAATGGTTTAACACGATGAGGTTATGGTTATGACGTCACAGGTCGTTCACACTTTCCATACTGTAACCTTCACACGTTCTTTTTCGGTCAAATTTTTCGCCACCATTTACCGAAGTCTCAGCATCATTGCATGAAATACGATACTGTGAAGATTAACTTAAAACAAGGAAAACGTAAAACAAAAGTTAGTGAAAGACAGACAATAACTCTGTCCTTTTCCATCATACAGTAGCTGTCGCTGGTGAGGTTGATTGTATCGCGACTAGAGCGTGGCGTACCCAGGATGCATTGCGAATCTGCTAAGGCTCCGGAGAAACCACCAAGCAAGCTTACACAAAGAGAGATCTAAGTCTCCTCTCGCGGGACTAATAGCTAACTCCACTCTGAAGAGATTTCTGGATTCTCGCCCTTGGTTATACCAGAACCCTCTCAGTGGCATGTCAGAGATCCGTCTATTGCTAAAGCTCAGCTCAAACCAAAGTCACATCTCATCTCTTTTGAGGAGACCCCTTGTCACAACGTACCTCATTGGCTGACGAGGTTTATGACTATGAACTGTGATAGCGAGAGCGGTGACATAAATTCCTAGTATCTATCTGATATCTATGATTATAGGCTAACGGCTTCCCTAAAACACAGTAAATTTCGGTTAACGGTACAGGCAGCTTATATTATACTTTTATGGTAATGCCATGTACATGTTCACGGCTGATTTTGTAAGGCGTTCGATTTCTTTTTCGACATATAAGCCTAGGACCTAAATTATCAACTTTGTTTCTTCAATTGAACACCTACTTGACAACATTTGCAAGCAAGATAACTGAGGTCAATACTATTACATCAAATTAACAACACGAGCTTGAAAAAGTTAAACATTTATATACTCCAAGTCCTCCTACTTTATAAATGACAGCAGATTGTTACAGTAGATGATATTACACCCCTACATTAGGGGGAAATGGACGGCAGATATCAGTATTTCTCGGTTTTGGCAAAGTGGTCGCGGAAAGTTTGCGTTCTAAGGCTATTAGAGATTTTTCCCGCCAAAATATTCATAGCCATGAGCTGCAAGTCGTGTGTGCAAAGTGCAATTGAGTTGAAGACTGCATTTTGTTAGACAAAAACTAAGACTTTGTCCTGCGAGTCTCTTTCAAGTTTCAGTGATGAAAACAAAACCTGAAGAACAAAACACAGTACAAGCAAGGAATACAAATACCAAATACACCAAGGAATAAATATTTAGATCTTTTTTTTATAAAGGACCATAGCAAACTTAGTCGACTTCATTTTGTCCGAGGGAACCCGCTTCAAAGAGAGGCGGAAAGATTTGCTCGACAGAAAATGAATGTTGCAGAGGGGACGAATCGTTCGCGTTGCAATGAGTACAGACACGATACACTACAAAGTCATTGACGAATTGCTTGAGTGTGCATTTATTTCTCTCATGTCAATAAAAAAAAGTTTAAAATGTTAGAAAATGACCAGGATATTGCTTCTGAACGATATGAGGAACAGAAAATGCAATCCAGTTTCGTATTCATATTTTATAAAATTGAAATGTATATTACATCGAATATAAGAAAGCCTACATTCTTTTCATAAGTATTTGGAGATATATTTGTTGAAAATAATTAAGATTGCAAATATTACGAGTATTTTAAGATGATTAAATTTGTGAAAGTTCCCAGTCCTGTTATGTGCTAGTGTGAACAAATCTAAAATTATTTTCACAGATTTTCAAAACAGTCAGGTTTTGAAAATGTAGAAGATAAATTTGACAAATATATTTGCAATTTTTGCTACAGCTTTGTACTACATCATTAAGTATCGTCCTATTTAATTATGGACATGCAACCCCTCCCCAAACAAAAAGTGAGGCGAACTGAACCCTACTGGATCCTTTGATGTATAGCTAACTTCAACTTGGAAGATAAATCGAAAACCTATCTCTTGTTTATTCGGATGGACCTATCCCAAGAAAAAAAACATGAGACTGAACCAAACTGCGATTGCGTAAAGGTGAACCCTTCCGTGTTCAAAAATTCGATAGGTAGGTCAAGCACAAGTAGCCAATCAGTGACCTTATATTGTGTCATGTAAAATTACACAAATTACAGTGAATTTTCAGAAAAAACCGACATCGTCATTTGCAAATAAATCCAGAAAGGTTAATAGAAACATGTAAATTTACTGAAATAAATCAGGAAAGGGGTGTCTCAGACAACCCAAATATCAGAAGACATATATATATATATATATATATATATATATATATATATATATATATATATATATATATATATATATATATATATATATATATATATATATATATATATATATATATATATATATATATATATATGTAAATTCAATGCCACATATATATTCAGAGTAATTGTTGAAATCTGAATTCTATTTCCAACACAAAACACCATCATTGCAAGGCTATCGCTTCATGTACTAAACGATGAAAATATCCTTGTTTTCCAGAAAAAAAATAATGAAAATGCACCCGAACGTTACAGCCATTGTCTCTTTAATATCACGTGTTCGTTACAACGATGAAGTGGTATTTATGGTATTTAGTTTACGTTTCCAAGTTTCTTACGAACTTAAGTACGATATTTTATTTGACCTACTCCCAAAGGAATTTAAGACACGCTATATAGCTTGCCAACACTGGGTCTTTACGTGAAGAATGTACTTACTTGTTGTTTTTTTGAATTCTAGTCCGGACCAGAATTAGCTTGTTAACAATAAACATGCAGTCTTCAAGTGTACAGGCTGGGTTGACAATCTGAATACTGTGTATGTCAACATGCTTTGGGAGAGTAGAACAAGAACCTATACATGTAGTTGATGTTTAAAGAAATAAAATGGTGAAAAAACTCCAAAGGTACCAGTGCTAGCCTTTACAGAAATAGAGTGGGGATTCTTTTTTAATCTGACAAAATCAGATCATTCCTAACGAGAGGATAGTCAAGTCACGTGAGTAATATCGAACATAGACACACCTGGCCAATTTGCATGAGAACATCTCGTCTGCAACGTTCTACTACGAGATCCTCCCTTGAGAGCAGCCGCGCTATAAATAAAATATTTCGGGTTCACTACTGCCGGCCCTGTCATTCGGCTTTGATATATCGCCGCCTAATATACCCACTGTCAATCATTAGAAGATGTTGGGTGAAAATTCAAAAGCTGGTCGGCACAGCCAGGCGGTATAGCATTTTCACTACAACTTTTACAAATGTGTCGAACGAGGCGCCCGAAATTTTGATCCCTCTTTTTTATCATTGTTATCATATTTTGCAGCTCTGGATATTCAACCCCAAATGCACCAACACTAGGGACACAGAACAATTTAAACGCTGGAAATCGAATATCTGCTATAATGGTAGACTTTACGCCGGAAGCAAAACCAATATCGCGGTGGTACCTCAACTTTAGAAGCTGCGTGCGAAAAGCTCTTTGTAATTATGGGAGCAGAAAAGGTGAACACCCTTTAGTTTTGGCGCTCTTTCTGTCGAGATAATTGGCAGTCAAGCGCGCCAATATGTGACAATGTTCATATTAGAAAATTAAAGGTTTTTCATGATGCTTATTAAATGGAAGCTGGGAGAAATTAATAACCTTCGGTCCACCGCGGTGTCTGAATGTATGCCAACCTTATCAGATACTCGAAGTGCATTTCGGGAGAAGAAAGCGAACTGCTTCACATATAAGACAAAATGTTAACTCTGATTGTCAAAGATTATTTCTCTTTCGCCGCCACTGAAAGATGTAAGAAAAGTTGCAAGACATCTTTCGGCCATGGACCGAAGGCTAGAGTAATACAATAGCGGCACTGGTCGTCTGCTTGAAAAAGAAAGTTTCCGCCAGTTTGAGCCTTCGCGACGTTCTCTTTTGAAGTGACAGAAAGAAACGGAGCTAATCATCTTAAACTGCAGAAAATGTACTCCTTAAAAAACAAGTCTTAAAAAGGTAATTCGACTGTCAACAATGGCCGGAAATGACCTGGCAATTACCTGAACACTTTTTTAACAAGCAATGTTTAAACCGGTTCGAACGAATTATGATATGCAACGATTTCACGGTTGGTTACACCCCCGACCTTGACGCTTTCAAAGCGGCGCAAATCTAGCAATCTCGCTCATTTGTTAGAGTGCCTCTTGCCATTCAGGGGGGTACCCTTTGTGCAGTCACGTGACATCTTGGGGTACAGACTTAATAGAGAGACAATGGTTGTAACATTTTGGTATTTTCACTATTTTGATACTTTTTTTCACAATTTAATGGCCTTGCCTCGTAGGGGCCATCGAATTGACTGGTGTTCAGTCTGATTGCCCGACGTGCATGGTTATTAGGAGATACAGATCCTGACACATAAACGTTCCTTCAACGGTGTCGACACGATGTCACCTAGCCCCTTCACAAAACTTGCACACGATCGACGAAGTAATGTTTGAATAACGTTTTTTTTTCAGAAAATCGGTCGAATATTAACAGCACTATTTAATATTTCCTTTCCTGATCTCAGCATCTTTCCTCGGCTCTGTTCGGCAAAGCATCTACCTTTATACAATTCAGCATAAATATTATGTCTGACGTGTAGTTGTGTCATAGTTCACAATCGACAGTGTTATCGTTGACGATCGAATTCGTGTCCGGACTTTTCCTCGTGAACCGACAAAAACAGTATAATACGTAGCATACGATATATACAGGCTCAGCTGACAAGCCGAATACTAGGTATTTCAGCACAGCCAGGGGAGCAGGCCGAGAAACTGTACGGCAGCGAAACACTGAAAATTTCGAAAAGTTGTCATTGGGCCTTACATACAAAATATTTGCAGTTTTCGCTTGCATTAGACAACATATTAGCCACAGTCACACTTCCAGGTCTGTGGGTTAAATATTGAAGTAACGTGAGTTCAGTATAAAATTTGTTTTTTATGTGTAACTTCACTTTATTATAGTTTAGATTTGTTTCAAATTCGTTTTCAATGCAAAGAACGCGTGGTAGAATGTAAGCTAAATGCCACCGGCTCCAGTTCCCTCTATTTGTTTCTGTGTTCCAGATTTCGCGCCGGAACGTTTCAAAGGGAATTGTTGCTAACGACATTTATCGAACGGAGCCGGCCTTTCAGTTGCCGAGGTCGCCCGTGTCGTCGGCTGATTGAAACAATGATACGCCGTATTAAAATTTGCGCAATAGTTGAGAAAGGGGTTTCTAATTTGTGACCAAAAAATCAAAGAATCATCTCATTTTGGGAGTCAAAAACAGCTGCGTGGTACCCACGACACGATCGGCGTATCAATGGATGTGAAATGGCTGTCATTATTTCTTGGCGTCTAGATTTAAGAGACTGCAACTCTTACAGACAATGGAAAGAATACAAAATATAATCATATTAGGCCATAGAATGTCTAAAGATTTTAGTTTTTGTCTCCTGTCATCGCCTGGACAGATATAAGTGATATGCTCTCTACAGCATCGATGTAAATTTCCCATGCGTGTTGAGAAGGGCCGTTGAGAGCGGGTTTTTGGGTTTTGAGATATGGTCGCCTATTTTAATTATTGATCGCCAGAAATAAGAAGCAGTGATAAAATATTGAACACAGCCATCAAGCTTTTCGCCACAAAGATCCTTTTTGGTCGGTGGTAGGGCCGGGTTCCACGTCGGCGAACGCTTCGCTAAGGGAAGCTCTTGAGAGGTCCCTTAAAATAAGGTTCTTGAAAACCCGGTGGATTTGAATACGAGCCGAGGCAACAAAGATGGCGCACGTCACAGATCTTGTGCGCCGATCACTGCACGGTGGAAATGTTGCAGCATCTTTGTGTCTTTTCGTGAGCGAAATTTGTTGTTTCTAGCGCTCTTTTCAGACTCTCAAAAGTTTATCATCGCTCTGCGTGATATTTACGTACATTTTACTCGATATGACAACGACGGTCGGTGGAGTTAAAGGAACAATAACTGCTTTTAACAATCTTTTCATATTTTTTTTTGTCATAGACCAAGTTTATGTCTTGATTAAATTATATTAAATTACAAAGTTTTAGTCTTGCCTATACGATTGCCTTGCTTCGTGTACGATTTGAAATATCATTAATTTGTCGACAAATGAATATTAGTCCAAACTTATCTTCAGTTGTCAGCAATAACATATTGTCATGAATATTATACACATACGTCAAGCTCTATTGGAAATTTCAGTAACATAGAAATATCGTTGTAATTTTAGGAGCTGACAGAGAAACTTTGTTTTAAAATTGAAAAGTTACTGTTATATATAATGGAGCCTGAAAAAAGTAATGCTGTTTGATTGAAACGTCTGACTAAGTAGATACAGACTATGGAAGCATTTTTACCGTCGCGTTCTGGGGAAGACTTTGCTATGCCATGATATTCCTCGTCTACTGAACATTGAAATTCCTCGATATTTTAATATGGAGCACATCAAAACGCGAAGATTGTGAATTTGAGTTTAAACATTGATGTTGACTTTGAACTGGTCCTACTAAAGCTGGAATATTGCTTTGCGTGTGTATGAGCAAAAGACGGAGAGACTTTTTGCGTTTGGGAAAATGAATTATGTGATTTTTTTCGGTGAAACAAAGCTTCCTTCTAGATGTCTCGAATTTCATTTCGGCGATTTTGCGGAAATTTGTTTCCAATGTTGGCGAAAATTCATCTCTTTCGAGTTTCAGACGAAAGGTGGTCATCAATGGTATCCAAGCAGAAAGAATTTTTTCACATTCGACGCCTGATATTGACGTCGGTTAATTCAATTTCAACAAATTGGCTGACTAGAGCAAAGGCCAACACGGTGTATTCTGTTACTGTCTCATCAGGGTCGGCGATTCGCCTTCTCTTGAAAAAAAGCGCCGAGAGCGAGCAGGAGCACCAACAGACATATTTTGTTGTATTGGTTCCGACTCGCATTCGTCGTGCAGCTTTTGTTTACAACTACTGTAAACACGAGAATACTGCCAAAGCCCCCCGATTTGCAACACGGTGTTTTTTCCTAAAACAATCGCGTTGTTTTCTTTGGCGAGAAACGCGAATTAGCCGGCTATCCCCTGTAGTGGTCAAAACTTTTGCATAAAGGGTGCACAGGCCCGATCGCCATTTTCATGAGAAACTCAACTTCCACCCCACTCTAAATCTGCTGATTGGATGCATTTAGAAGACTCAGCGTCCAAGCTTTGCACGAAAAGTGCCCTAATGGACACATCATCGCTTGTAAGGAAGATCTCGGCTATTCGATGTTGTTCTTTGTCAAAACAACTAAAGTAAGACGTTCGGACGCCTACCCGCTTACCCGGCTAATTTACATAACCAAAGCTCTTTTCGGTGGAGAGCAATAGGCTGTGGAAGTGGGCAAACACGACTTATAACCACTCATTAAAAGCAGACCGCGATCTAATGGCCCAGAAACTAACCTCAACAATGACCAGCCCATTTTCATCACAATACTCGATACTTTTTCAAAAGAACCGTTACAATCTGCGAGAGAACACCTACGAACTCGTCTTCTTTCAAAACAAACAAACAAAAAGTGGCAAACAGGCTTAAAGAGCCAACGTTGTAAACATGAACAAAAATAGGAATCTTAATAGATGATGAATCAGGTCGATTATTAAATACTTGGATGACTTTTTAAAGGATGATATATTTCTCATTGAAAGATGTAAATTGCAATGATCTGACTCTCGCATTTTGTTGATACATTCAACTTTTACTAGAATAGCCAAGATCTCCATGCTGTAGAAGAATTATTTTTTCCGTGACTTGAATTCCATCGTTGACTTTTCCACGTATGAGAAAACTATCCCAAATGGCATAAAAACTGGTTTACACATGGAGGAGATAAGGTCTCTTTTCACCTCCATAATTTACATAAACACCAGTTAATCACGTTCTATATAGTCGTTTGTTGTTACATTTCAATACATTGGGTAGTGGATTATGAGTACCTTATCCTGTAATTGGGTTTGCCTATTGGATGAGTAATAAAATAAATGAATGAAAAATAAAATTAATAAAATCCATAAACACATAGATAAATAGATAGATAGATAGATAGATAGATAGATAGATAGATAGATAGATAGATAGATAGATAGATAGATAGATAGATAGATAGATAGATAGATAGATAGATAGATAGACAGATAGATAGATAGATAGATAGATAGATAGATAGATAGATAGATAGATAGATAGATAGATAGATAGATAGATAGATAGATAGATAGATAGATAGATAGATAGATAGATAGATAGATAGATGAACTTTAAACTAGTTTTAGTGTTGTAATCTTCTTTTTCAGGATATTTACGTGATTTCTTATAATCAACTTGAAAGGTTTTCAAATTCTGCGAAAGAAATGTTTTCTCCAAACTTTGTTTAAAATGTGACTAACAAACCGTACAATTTAAAACTGTTTTCAGGTCCCCTTTAGAGATATGCAAGTTTGTCTTCAGGACAAAAGGATATATATATATATATATATATATATATATATATATATATATATATATATATATATATATATATATATATATATATATATACGAGTTTTTTTCAGATCAAGGCTTTTCAGCGAGACAATAAACCAATGAGATAACTTATGACAGAAAGAGTATTTTTCATATTTATAGCACATGATGTAAACACATTTCAGAGTTTCGAAGAGATTGTCAGCGGCAGACACGTCCTTCAAACACACTTAGCTAGTTTCAAGAACAAACGGAAATAAATCGTTGCAAAAATGTTCATTTGTATGTTGTCTATGAAAGGATACGTTTAACGTTGTCAAATGGTTGAAAGCCGCTTCGACCTTTGACCCAGATAAGCTTTTGATTGGCACTGGGCCATTCTTTGTTGTCTGAAGTTGCTCAATAAGCCGCCTTGTGCTCAAAAGCGTTTTCAAGTCGAAGAATTAATGGTGTACTGTGGGTCTGAGTACAAAATGTATTCAATGAAGGGAAATCCTTGGAATACCCAAGAAATAGACTTCCGAGGAAATAGACTTGTGTATTTATACATGAATTTTTGATTCGATTCTGATTTACAGGTAATGAGAGTTTATGACATTAATGTGTGGGTTTGAATTGGACTTTTATAGAAGGTCCATTGGCGGTAGTTTTCTATATATTTTTAAGTATTCATGTTTGTCTATAGAGGAAAGTTTCTTGTTCCATTTTCATAAGTATGTGTAGACAACTAATGTCTAACTTCTCAGCACAATCTATGTGTTTGTAAAATCAATTGTTGTGTTGCTGATAACTGAATTGTCGTCCGGACCGGAATTCATGTGTCAACAATGACATTGCAACGCTAATACTTGGTATTTCGGAACGCTATAAGGAAAGGATGGAAATGTACTGGTGTTGTTTTGTTTTAGTTTTTTGAACAAGAAAAGAAACATTATATTGTCGACCTCAAAAAGTAGCTTTCCTAAAAACCAATTGTTGTGCATTGGTGGTATCGATGTAAATGTGAATATTTTAGTAGATCTTTGGTGACAAATAAACAGAATATCGAATATACATACATATGCATATCCAGAATTATGTTCTGGAGAGATTTGAAATGTGAACGCAACCGTTACGGCTGTCACAAAGAACTTGCAATGTCGACTCATAGTCAGTATTTGTGGCTTTCCTTTACTTTTTTGTAACGTCTTTTGAAACAGACATAAGACGCTGATACCCGATCGGACGAAAGTATGATTGTAGTCAATGACATAATAAATATATGTGTGACTAAAACAAGCTTCAAGTACGTACAGCACGCTAAAATGAACCCAAACCAACAAATTTTGTGCACTTTACTCCAAGATAGGCTACATTTGGTTAGAAGTTGAAACAAATGCGCATATACAGGGATTACAGAACTGCTGGCTCACTAAAATTCGTTTTACAAGTTTTCTTGACGTATCAGAAAAACAAGAGAATCGTTTTAAGTAAGCGATCTCGTCAAACGAATTTCTGTTCATAGTTTTGGAAACAAAATCTGAAAAGGTCCATTTAAATGTAAGGAAGTGATGGATTTTTACTGTTGTGAAAGATTTCCAAAAAGCGAAAGTTTTAGAAAATGATGCACAATGTTTAGTAATTTTTAAAGGAGATTAAAAATAACAAATCCTTCAGTAAAACCGACAAGTACCGAAAGATTATCACGGGCGAAAGTTCTAATAATATCCTATTGATTCAACAACACTTTTACTGGCCACCTGTTTGACTGAAGTTTACAGTAAAATTTCCAATTAACAAACTGCGATAAATAATGGAACGTACAGAAATCCAAATTGATACCAGGTGTTGAGACAACTCAGGTAATTGCTTCAGGTACATTTAAGGTTTGTTTTCCAAATTAGGCTCTCTCTCTCTCTCTCTCTCTCTCTCTCTCTCTCTCTCTCTCTCTCTCTCTCTCTCTCTCTCTCTCTCTCTCTCTCTCTCTCTCTCTCTCTCTCTCTCTCTCTCTCTCTCTCTCTCTCTCTCTCTCTCTCTCTCTCTCTCTCTCTCTCTTTTCAGGGATTTGATAGATAGTGATGAAGTGTCAATCGCATTTCGTCCGTTCATTTTTAATGTACCTTGCTACCTTCGCAAACAGAATGCAGTCAAACGCTCATCAAATTATCTCCCTTCGTTCACGGAACTTTATGTGTACCATAACATGCATTGAGGTTTTTTTAGCGAGAAGTGCGTGCTTTCTATGACGTTGTCACTTGAGCGCGCCTGTGCAATACGGCCTGGGCACCCATGTATCCAATTCCTATTAGCGAGGAGTGGTTGCTTATTTATACATGAATCACAATTTTCTCCGAGTGGACCGGCTAATCTGTGCGTGAGGCGCTCTGTGCACACTTGGTGACACGATGACACGAGGTCAGTTTATCTCCTATGTGTCAAAGGTCATGTGACAGTGATGGGGTCTTTGGGATTCAGTTTCCCCCAGTACACTGATCGGGAATTGTATTACCGGATGAGCACGTTTAAAAAATTGAGAAGCTAATATTCACCAATAAATAATCAATTTCGCTTTAATACAACTTCTTGCATCGTTAGCCAATTTCCCAACTAGCCACATACCAAATAAATCCAACAATGGCAATATATTCGGTTTAAGGGATCCCAATCTTGCCGCTGTGGATGTCTAATAGAATTAATCTCCATAATTTTCTCTCATACATGTTGCAAAAAAGATGATATGGTCTTTAAACAAGTTATGTCCTTCTATAAGCACACCTTTGGATGTAACCATCACCATCACAAACTTTTATAGGTTACTGAACAAGAAGATTTTAGACACCCGCATACAATTGTCTTTTTGCTCGTAAGATCATAGAGCAGTAGTCATAGTATAGCTATTGTCGACAAATGTAATATCGCCATCAGTCTTCTGTATGTGGTGTTTCTATCATAGCATTGGGTGGGGGATGGATAAAAATAGTCATAAATGAAACAAAAACACAAGGGTAAACCGAAAAGTTTGTCGGCATAAAAATTTACATGACAGTTTAATCACCTGAACGGATTGCCGACCTTACTTTCTCGAAAATCATAGAGAGCGTTTCGAACATCATCCACCTTCATCACACACTTCGTAAAATGATCGACTGAATAAAATGGCGATTATGCGTCAATTCATGTCATTTCATTTTTGATATTCCTTACTTACATTTTCTACAAGTCCTTCGCATTTTCGATACCTAATATCAGCTACATAGAGATTAGCCATCTGTTCAAGCAGTTATGAATGACAATGTGATACCGTTCCATAAAACATATAGCTTATCTACACATATAGGTATTGGTTGACTCGTAGACACACAGATAGATACATATACAAAGAGATACATACATATAAAACTACTTGCATGATACACAGATACACAGATACATAGATACATACATACATACATACATACATACATACATACATACATACATACATACATACATACATACATACATACATACATACATAGAGACAGACAGACAGACAGACACACTGACAGACAGACAGACACACTGACACACAGACATTTCTAGTAGGTATTCAATACCCTCTCGGAGACAATATCTGATAAAAAACGACGTTCCAGCGAACATGGGTAACTGCTGCAATGGTATGGTCAATGCGCTGATAAACCGCAACTTTTACACTGATCATTCTCTTTGTCAGTCCAGTCATTTAAATGAGCTCTTTCTTCATTCCTTTGTGCTGATACCAATTCGCATTTTAATTATGTACACACAACAAACGATATGACACATTTGATTGGAATTAGTAAGATTACTTTAATGGGTTAAAGGACATAGTTAAAGGAATCGCCAATGAAAATAAAACATTATCTCGTTAGACCACCTAATCGTGCGAATTTTGACGTTTTGCGTTATTTTACTGTAAACGTGTTGCACATCCGTTCTTCGCAAGATACCATCTAATTATACTTTCACCTCATTTAAATCATATCATTTAAACTGTGCAAGCTGTGAAAGTCTTGATATGCCTCCCCTAAGTACAGTAAGCGTTTGGCACTTTCAGAATGTGTCTATCACTTTCATTAGTGCCAACATGGCTATCATGCCGTAGTTGTGTCTCCGCATATACCCTGAACTCCTTTTAAATTATACTATTAAAGTTAAACAAACTTCACTTTCGCCAAAGTCAAATTTTAACTCCCACTTACAAAAGTTCATCACCCAAGCCACTATGATACACTGTACAGCATAATACAGCAAATATTTAATGCAGAACAGTTGTTTTTGGTAAAATATATAAGGATTAGTTTGTCACATCGCCGTCTGCCAATTTTACTAACAATGCACGTGATGCAAAGATCTCTACAACGAGCAGTGCACTCATATTCAATATTTTAGGTGCACCTAACTGGATCCACTAAAATTTATCTATATCTTCCTTGTGCTCAGAACAATATCTTAACACGCATTTCTTTGTGAATAATTTGAGATGACATGATTTTAAGAAGAAATTAAACTCATAAAAATAGTTAAGAAAGAAATTCCCAACAAACTTGTGACGTTTACATGACAGTACGGATGAAATTTGTTAGCTGTTCTTGAAAGAAAGGCAAGTGTGGAACATATGTATGATAGATAATTTGATGCCAAAGTTTCTCCGTATGTTTTATTTTGTGACAAGATATCCGTTTTAGTGCAAGTGTTTTTGGCGTATCCGAGACGAGCAGTCGGTAAACAAGTCTAGCAACGGAGAGCGTCGCGAGCAGCGTGATCATCACCAAGGGGGTTTCTAAGACGTCACCGCGGGGGAGACACCTTCTTCGGTTAGGTGAAAAGGATCAAAGTATAATTAGGAAAGAAAGATAGAATAGATTCCTCCCTCAAAAAAATTAAATTTCTCTCAATTGTATTTTCTGAGTTAGTAAATAGTAGCGGTAATTTGACTCCCAAGAAATGAGATTTCCAATACAGTCAAATATGCATATGACCATATATCTCGGAGGGTCGGAACAAAACGCACTGAAAAAAAAATTAAGTCGGTCCCATTTTCCGAAATAGAATCCGATTCCATTTCCAAGACACCTGGGTGCATTCAGGTTGACGACTTAGAGGTGTAATCTGGCTGTTTATGATTGTTGGAAATTAAGTTTGAGCTGGCCATGAACACCGCGAAGTAAGTACTTTCCTGTCCATGTCGAGGAAAACAAGGTTCTTACTAAAACCGCAAAGATTCTTATACTTGGGCAACATCTTCACCCTGGAAAAGATTATTTCTATGAGTAAACTCCACTTGCTTTCCCTGTCCTGTTCTTTCTATACCTGATGGAGAAGTTCACAAAAATTGGCATCGGGACGCTTAAAACCTGTTTATATAGTGATAGCCAGTTTTACCATATGGTATGACTGTCTTTCCAACAGCTAAGCAAATTCTTAGGTTCACGATACAGTCGTGACGGTATATTCGCTGATGTTGACTATTTCTGACTGCGAGGGTTTGAATCAAATACGTCGAAGTACGTGTGATTGAGATAGGGGGAATCTGAAATTAAGGTACGCAAAAGAATGCGACCGAAACCAGTGGTTTCGTTGGAATAACCATGATAAAAATTTATGGAAATCACCGGGATGAAAAGTAACTCTAATACTGAAAGGTCATAAAGCTTTGTGTGTAAAACGGCCTCTTGAATG
Source organism: Ptychodera flava (assembly GCF_041260155.1). NCBI lineage: Eukaryota > Metazoa > Hemichordata > Enteropneusta > Ptychoderidae > Ptychodera > Ptychodera flava. The sequence goes on along the minus strand of NC_091932.1, from coordinate 11,710,830 downwards.
AAATATTTTATGATAAACATTGTTTTATGTTTTACGTTTAGGTTTGTGTCTTTCATGATGCTGAATGCCGAGACCCCGAAGAAAACCACAAAAGTTGGCAAATTCAAGCGTTGTTATAGAAAGTGCGGGAAATAGTTTAGGATGAGATAGTTTACAGTAGTGTCGAGTTACCAGATGCACAAGCTTTTTCCCTTTAACCAGAAATGCAACTAAAACCGACTTCACTGTGACCGCAAAAGCAGGCCAATTTGAAAAAGAATTGACCGTACAATCTAATTTTCCTACTCAACGGACGGCTTAAAAATAAACAAAGAAAAGATAAATAAAGAAGTCAGAGAGTTGCAATGTACAAAAACACAACAAAAGTGAATAATTTACTGGCGAATGAGCGGTACCATTTGGCGTGCTCGAACTGGTTACTTATCAGTAAAATTTTCACTAACTTAATGAACAAGATTTTTAGGGCGGACAGTAAGTGTAATCCCACAAGTACAAAGGTATCGTTACAAAATTATGAAGGACTACTTGATTCAAAATACTTAAAGACCTCTTTTACCCCTTAACTCCAAGTCGGAAGAATGGTTTATTTTTTCTCGCTAAAAGAACTCAAAGGTTATGACAACGGAAGACACTGACCTACAAGCAAGCATTGGGTGAGAGCGGAAGCGAAAAGGGTCCCAGGGACCTGGAAAATGTGCAACTCTACGCACTTGGATTGAGTGCGACCGATGAAGAAATCCTGTGTCTTGCCTATTAATCTGCGAAATAGTTACTCCGGGGTACATGCTTCTCAGAGATTTACCGAACATCTCGAAACGGTGCCACTATGGTGACCGTATCCAGAGACCCCGAGACACCGGGGAAAATTCTCCAAACATCCAGTCTGAATGTGTAATCTGGATCTAAACCGGGGGAGTCCGGTTTCTTTTCTCTCCGAAGGCATGTGCGCAAAGAAAATATCAAAGAAACAGAACCACTAGTTCTGAGACTTTCTGACTTAGCATACTGTAGATGAATAATGTGTGAGTTAATGCTGAGCTCTCAAATGATGAAACAACAATGCATACACATATGTATACACAAACATACATAAGCTTAGATACCTACACACATACATACATACATACATACATACATACATACATACATACATACATACATACATACATACATACATACGTACATACATACATACATACATACATACATACATACATACATACATACATACATACATACATACATACATACATACATACATACATACATACATACATACATACATACATACATACATACATACATACATACATACATACATACATACATACATACATACATACATACGTACGTACGTACATACATACATATGTACAACCATCCATCCATCCATCCATCCAGCCATCCATATATATATACATATGTCTTTTAGATGTTTCAGTATTAAATATCACACGCTTGCAATTTTGACCTTTGTTGCAGGCTTTCCTCTCTCAATTCAGTGTAATGCTGCCGCTGTTCCTCAGACTTTCTCCTCTCTCAAAAGTTACCAGCAACAGTATTGTAAAATGAACCATCGACGTCTATGATTTACAGTGTCATTGTTCAGACAGCGAACATGGCATTTGCCGTCTGTTCCACCAATCTACGATCACGTTTTCGGAGGATTTGGCCACGTCGTGCGTGTGTAGGCAAAATAGCACCCGTCGGAGCGGCGACACGTTCGTGACATCGCGCACGCGATTGATGCCGCCTGGGAAAGCCGATCAAACGCCCTATAGAATTTAGGGGGGAAATTCGCTGGCTAAGAAAAGAGGACCGTTTGATTCTAACACGCCGCTAAGCGACGCTGAATGCAGCTATGACTAACGTGAATGTCGATGAAAAGCGTTCCATGCTGGTGAACAGTGTCGTCGGCAATTTCAGTCAGAAACCAGAGTGAATTCGATCAAAAACGGAGAAAGGAACAGGGCACGCAATTCTGTTCAAGACGTGTCGCACAAAGTCGCCAGAGAGCGGCGCGCGTCTCGGCGAATCTTTTATCAAACACGCGCCGACCACAACTATTTCAAATCAACAGTATAAGACCTTCGACTTATTTTGACATTCCCCAACAAGAGAGAAAAAATCTTCCACTTGCCCCGAAGTTAGACACCACTAATACTGTCAACACTACTGGCAACGGCTTTTTTCTAAGCTTTACCAGCGTGGCTGGTAGTTCAGCCGGCTTATACCCAGCCTTCTATTGGATGATCTGATTCGGTGTAGTACTAGTAAATAGACCCCTGATGAAATGAACAGCAGTATTCGATCAGACGAAATCTTCCATTTTTCACATCTTCGGGGCTTAATATCTGAGAAACATGACATCGTTACTTTTCATTACATGAAGAGCCACAGCAATATGTACATTTCTATCTCCCATATACATTTTTTATCTCATACAATGATCAGACAATATCATTGTCATCTTGTTGAGGCAAAATCGGTTGTGCGGATCCTGCGGTCTGTGAAACGCTTCAGAGGGCGAAGAAGAACACAGTGTAGATACGGATGTTGTCCAAGCGTTAAAAAAGAGCGCGGAAGGGTTAAAACTGCACTGAATGTTTAGTAACATGTAAACGCGAAACAACATTAACTAACTCTACTTTGCATGCAACGATATTGTATGAAAAAAAAAACACTGACTGAAAAAATATTCGACAGGGTATGCGAACTTAAAGAACGATGGAAATGTACTCTAGTTAAGAACATATCGAGACAAATGTATGTTTTAAGCAATGAACATAGGAAAGGCAATTTGATAAGTGTCAGGAAAGGCAAAAAAATACGGAATATAACCTATAGGAAAATTGTAGTTCCACAAAATAATAAACCGTCAGAACTTGTACATTTTGCCCCGTCTTGAATATTCTTCCGGTAATATTTTGAATTGAAATGGCTTTTTCGAAATTAATGGCATTTTGAACATGCCCGTCAACTTTGGATTCGGCAGTATTCTTTTGGAAATACCCGGAAAGGCCGGCGTTTGAAGCGAACACCGCACAAAGAAAATATTATCGCAATGGACTGCGAGCAATGTTTTGCCGTGCACTATACGATGACCCGAGACAACAATCGACAGGGCCCCGTGGCCTGATGTTGTTAAACTTCGTAAAAAAATCCCCGATGTGTATGTTTCAAAGCGACGACATTAACAGAGAGACTGGCGACGGATGACACCAGTGCTACATGAAAGCGACACAGTCACGTGATCTCGGTCAGCACCGATAGCGCTCGACATTGTGCCTGGGCAGCGCGCCTCCCGGTGCAATGTAAATTTTATGGGTATAATTTACTGGAGAGAAAAAATGGGAGAATTTCCCGATTGTAATAAGTACAGATTACAAACACGACTCACAATTACGGTATCCTATCCCCGGAGCTTAGCAAAGAAATTGGAATAAATGCCTCCCTTTATATGATTCAATACTATGCGAGTTAAATCCTGTCTGAATGCTGCAGTGGACCGGACTGGTCGATTGTTTTACTCGAACCTCACCCAGTATTTTTTATATTCTCATATAATCCATGCATCCTTTCTAAACTAATAAATACTAATTCACTCACACCTTCTTATGCTTCAAACTTGCTAGAGTGCACATTGTCTCAAGTGTTGAACATCTGTCATATATGGCCCATACATAGAGACATAGATACTTAGATATATAGATATGCTTAGATACACAAAGCTGATAGATAGATAGATAGATAGATAGATAGATAGATAGATAGATAGATAGATAGATAGATAGATAGATAGATAGATAGATAGATAGATAGATAGATAGATAGATAGATAGATAGGTAGCCACAGACATACATACATACATACATACATACATACATACATACATACATACATACATACATACATACATACATACATACATACATACATACATACATACATACATACATACATATTTTGAAGCGTTTTCTCACATGATGAGTGAAAGTGTTAAGATATCTTTATAGTGAAATTATTATATAAGATATTTTGCCTCTTTGGCCAGTATGTTTTTTTTAATCTCCAGACAGCAACATGCAAAGCAGTCGGCCTGCAGAACTATGCCCTCACTCTGCTTGTAGATGCAAAATATAGCTAACCATGAATTCACTTAGATGTTTGTAACTAAAACTCACTCAGGTGTTGGAAATCGTGTTTTGTATCAATATTTCATTGACGAATTTTTTGCTAATATGTTTTACTCGGAAATATAGCTAAAGTCGATTGAAAACATCAAGACTTTGTCACCTTGCAGTGTCGTTAATGTGGCTTTGTATTACCCAGAAAGTTTGGCAACAAATTTTGTGTTTTAGCTATATTGATATCAGTCAGAAGGAAGCATTCAGCTGTGGGCATTTTGTTTTAAAAACTGGAAGACGAAATGCTCTATTATCAGTAAGACTGCTTGGATTAAGACCATATTCACTGGAACTAACGAATTTTACTTGTTGTACGATATTTTACCGGTTTCCAACGCTTCTCAGGAATGACAAGCACCGTGGATTTCTTGTATTCGAATCATATGAGTATTGCGGATATCAATTACTGCAATGCCCTTGGGCGACACTCGTTTAGGGGCATACCCCACAGGCCAACACTGAGCATTTATGATCGCGGTCACGTGTCGCAGTCTTGGCCAATGAAAGTGCCGTGTTGTGATTACTATCCCCGATAGGCGAGAAGCATTTCATCATGCCGTATCATTATGTATTCATTTTTAAACGATCGGATACTTGTCAAGCATTCTTTTCAAATTTCCTTTTTAAAAATTACTGAAAGCATTTTGTTTCTGAAAACTATAACGACAGTTTCTAAAATTACTTTTTTTTTCTCTCTTTTCAAACCAGAAAGAAAGACATTCTTGCAAGCGCAATCGCCAAAAGTTAAAACGGAGATAAAAAAGAGCTTACAAATATTTTCTAAATAAATTGTATCTATTTCTTCTTTAAAAAGATCCTTCTAGTTCTGCACCCCGAAGCAACGGGCTCTGGTATCAAACACGTTGTAAGCGCTCCCCGATGAATTCAGTCGAAAATACCGTTGTATTTTTGTCCCGCTAGCTAGTTCGCTATTTTCAACTGTCGATGTATAGAAACAAACAGCTGTCTTTCCCATATCGCTTTTGGAAATCAAAAATCAATCACGTGGGAAAGCGATCGCGCGCTTCTGCCAACATTTCACGCGGGCGATATTCTCCCAATCGTCTTCTACAGAGCAACAAAAATTACATCATGAACCACCTCGGCATCCGCGCGAGGTTGAAATTTCACTACGAACGCTGACCTAAATACAACCAACAGGCCGGGGCTTAGTCTAGACAAACAGGAAGGCTAACATCTATGATTTTCATGATCACCGATCTGCTTTCAGGTGTTAACAGGTGTGTAATAATAATTTTCGGGTTTATTCACCTTAAAGCCGTGAAACAACTACCGAGTCGATTATTGAGATCATACTGATTCGTAACAATAATTTCATAATAACAATATCATAACAGTAAAGATATCGATGTCACAATATAATATATATATATATATATATATATATATATATATATATATATATATATATATATATATATATATATATATATATAAGTAATAGCTGTTAAAACTTTCATATATCATGCAATCATCATACGGGTCTAACTTTACCTTATATCTTTATATATATATATATATATATATATATATATATATATATATATATATATATATATACATATATATGTGGGGGTGTGGGTGGGTGTGTGTGTGTATACACACATGGTTGAATGCCTTTGGTACACTCATTTCATAGGCTCGACATGTATGACTGTTCTTCCGACATAATTTCTTGAGGGAAATGTGTATCCTTTAATATACAATTAACGTGGGGTACAGCTAAAAGATAGCAAGCTGACAGTTAGTAGCAATTGACCTGTTTTCGTGCGTAGACTGTAAGAAAGACCCTTCCTACATCATGCATCATTGCTGTTCTACTACTTAGCTGCCAACGATGGAATGTTATTTTCTCCTATCCAGAAAAGAGCTGTATGTGCTGGCGTAAATAGTTCCAAAGTCATTATCTTTCTCAAATGGACGGCAAATCCAATGTCTTTCCATTGCCAAGAACAAGTTATGCCCTAGCACTTGAGTCGACACCCTTGACCTACAAGACGCAAAGTCTTACTGCTAGACTGCGATAGTTTTTTTTTATACAAAACTGAGGCTCTTCTCAAATGAAGGCTTTTTATGAAATGGAATGCCGGGAAGGAAAACACTTTGTCGGCAAGAACAAACGCAGCCACACTGCCCTAAGCACCTAGCGTATCAGTAAAGACTCTCATCAATTATAATTTTTGAAAGCGAAGCAGAGAGAGACGTCGATAGAGAGCATGAGAGAAGACTGAAAAAACAGGATCGAATTCATCTACGTGACAGAGCTTTAGTAGATACCACTGCACTTGAATAGATACATTGGAATTATCGTCTCCCAATTCCCGCAGGCATACTTTTTGTCCTTGATCGAGCCTGGAGTCAAATTAACGTTCGCAAGGGGGTCCACTCGCTTCAAGTGGGATAACACAAAGAAAATCACCGACAACTTCTATGATAGTTCTAGGAGGCCCCTAAAAGGAACGAAATTATTCTAGCTACAACAACGTTGTGGGTACTTCATGGACGAACGCCGATATCAACATCCGCCAATTGTAGTCAGGGTCTAGTTTGTTCCGATGGTAAATATTGAAATACACATATCGGTTGCTAAATTGCCTGTCGTCATCACAATTTTCAGAGAGAGAGAGAGAGAGAGAGAGAGAGAGAGAGAGAGAGAGAGAGAGAGAGAGAGAGAGAGAGAGAGAGAGAGAGAGAGAGAGAGAGATTAGTTACAAAAATGCCTACAATAATTCATGGTGGCAAGACAAGAAGGGGATTTGTGCATTATTTACTATTATGTATAATAACGCGAACCTCTCAACTGTCCTTTCTGATGACTAATAGTACATACTATACTCATGACCCTGTATATATATATATATATATATATATATATATATATATATATATATATATATATATATATATATATATATATATATATATATATATGTAAGCGTGGGAAATGCCTTCACACGTAAGAATCACGCTCAATGCACAATTAGCAGAGATATCTCACATGTAGTTGGATCGGATACAGATCAAAACTTAGTCATAACTTACACTTTAACAGATTTCACCGATCTTCAGATGACAAGTGGAATTCAAATGACAGAAAGTCAGTTGAATTCCACTTGTTATCTGAAAGGTATATAGCCTTTTATTTCGTACAGTTCAAATTGCTAAGTGATAAATTTAAGACTTCAATGTATAAAGTATAGAAAATTATAGAACGTAGTTAAACCGAAGATTGCCGTTTCCTGTCGACAAGGATTTCTACAACGTTCCGCTGAAAGTGACTTTCAGATGTGGACAGAAACAGGTGAGTTGCTGGGCAAACAAGCTAAACACACAAAGTTATTATTTATCAACAGTGATGTAGTACGCGTCTTGAAATTGAAAGAGTTAAACTTTTGCTCTAACTTCAAGCCAATTCCTTTTAAATTTATCGTACGAGAGAGAAAAATTTACCAATACTTGAAATTCAAAATGGCCGCCACCCCTGTATTAACTACATAGGGAAAACACAATTTCGATGTTCACAAAAACAAGACGATAAAAAGTTTATTGACACAATAAGCTTCAAAATGAGCCCACACAGGTATTGTAGAAGTTTGAGAGTCCAAATATCTGTCCCCGAGGCGCATTTTACTCTGAAAAAATTGCCGAGACAGCATTCTTCACAGGTTCGTCTGGTAAAAAGTAATAATCTTGCTATCGTATATTGAAATATAGCACGACAACACCATAATGATTCGTTTTTAAAAGAGCTTGTCTTACCGAACCTTTTGTGAAAGTTTAATGAACATGACAATTCCGAAATGCCATGTTCTTACATTTCTATATGCTCGTGAGTGGAATAATCTGACAAGGCATGAACCCATCAATGGTCTAACCTCTAACCTAAACCAAGGACCTGAAAAACCGCCAACCAACAACAGAAAACCGCAAACAGACTCCTGCGAGTATAAGTGTTTACAAAGTACCTAACAACAAACTCTTAAAGAACTTGCAGTTGTCGTCAAGGCCGTACGATAAAATATTCACGGTAATTCTGACAAGGAAGTTGAGCTGGATTATCTTGAAGGAAAAATTCAAAGTGGCATTGAACTCAAAATTCATACCCAAGATCACAGACAGCTGGATTATTTACAAAACCCCGAAAACAAGTACAAAACGAAGCAGGATTACCGTCCACCCATGAGTCACTACTTCAACGCTAACCCAAATACATAAGATTTTTCCAAATAACTACTGTCTGAGATTTACCACAGTAAAACACTGGATTCATGTAAAGTCGACATTGGACTCGACAGAACATTGGTAATTTGAGTGTAAGCAAGAATCTGACGTTATGATTATGAATTGTGCTGGTCAAACAAACATACATAGATACATAGGTACTTACATAGATAAATAGATTCGATATATAGATACATACATAGATACATAGATACTTACATAGACACATAGATAGATACATAAAGACATTTCGCCGTCTTTGGCAATATTTTTGTCAGCCTTTATATTAGGAGAGAAGTCCGTTATATCTAAGTCGTAGGGTGAGGTAGTACTCACCTTGCTAATTCAACCTGTATATATGTTATGTCCAATATTATTGTTGACAATGACTATGCCTGTTATGTAATATGCGTCAGGTTGAAAATGAGTTTCATGTCTGGTTGGAGTGTCCTGTTTACACTGATTTGAGAAAGCGTTTTCTTTCACCTTATCACAATGAAATACCAACGCTCATGAAATTTATAAATCTGATGAACTCTACACACCCTGGTACAATATTGAATTTATCACTATTATTTTGCAACTTCAGACGAAGAGAAAATTTAATGCAAATATACTGTATCAGAAATACTTCCAATATTGTCATACTGTCAAATTTTAGATTATGTATAAACCCCAAGTTTGTCTGTGTATATTTTCCAGCATTGTGAAATGCAGGTGGTCTGTAATACCGAATAAACTATTGATATTATTATAGTTGACAACATGAATTAATGAATTCTAGTCCTGTCTAACATTCATTAGTTAAATAGTTACATTGCACAATGTGCAAAATGTGAGATGTTAACACTGTTCCCAATTATTCTCCTCGGAGATGAATAAAAAATTATCCATTAAACAAAAGTAATGAAAACAAATAAGCAAAGATACAACAATTATCGTTATAGGTTGTTTACTCTTGGTTCCATGGGGTATTTCACTGCTGTACCGTTCAATGAGTCTTTTCGTTATATTTGATAAGATTAATTGGATGTGTCAAAGATATTGCTGCCTTTTGTAATCTTTGTTGTTGATCGAGGGATACAAAACGTTTTGTCGACAGAGCAGTGTTTGAAGTTGGTCCGAATTAACCATTCCTCAAAACGTGTGGAACTTCTTTTAGTAATGCAAGCCATTGATTGAGCTCCTTAACAATATGTATTCTTACAGTTTGCAAAGGAAAGTAGCACAATTCCGACACTCCGTTCTGAACGAAACGGTATTTTCATGCATAGGACAATAATAAAAGCGCGCCAAGAATCGGACCATCAGACGACAGACAAATTCAGCGTGCAGAGCAGAGCCTCGTCGAAAACCAAAAGAAAAACTGCACAAACGGAACGTACAAACGGAACTTGTTTCTTCCGGTGCGGAGTGACCCTTATTTGACGGCGGTACCTGTGATGTTGGTGGTTATTAACACCACCATTCAAAGCGCAATGAATCTCTGAAAATCAGTTTTTTAGATGAATAAGCTTGTTCTTACAAGTCTCGTTGAGCTTTCGATTGATGTAAAATTCCATTAGGAGACATTGAGTCAATGCGCTGGGCATCATGAAAGCAAATTAATACAAAAATTAAAAATTTAAAAGATCTGTCGGATATTATTAAAAAATAAATATTCCTCTTTTAAAAATATATAAGTCGACCTCTGGTTAAATTGGCTTACACCTACTCATGAGTACATAGCGTATTACATGCATGTGATATGTATGTATGTATGTATGTATGTATGTATGTATGTATGTATGTATGTATGTATGTATGTATGTATGTATGTATGTATGTATGTATGTATGTATGTATGTATGTATGTATGTATGTATGTATGTATGTATGTATGTATGTATGTATGTATGTATCTATGTATCTATGTATCTATGTATCTATGTATGTATCTATTTATGTATGTATGTATGTATGTATGTATATATGCATGTATGTATATATGCATGTATGTATCTATGTATCTATGTATCTCTCTATATGTATCTATGTATTTATTTATCTATCTATATAGATTATTTATCTATCTATCTATTTATGTATCTATTTATCTATTCATGTATGATGCATGCATATACTACTAGTATGTGTCCATATACATATGTACGCATATGTATGCAGAATCCACCGTTCCTGCAGTTGCAAAAGATTATTCGAGTTATAACTTGTATTATATCATACCATTATATTGATGGCGCAAATAAAGTCGTCTGATTGGTCGAGATCTACATACAACCGTGCTATATCATGTATGTAGCACAGTTGGAACACGCGCAAGCTGTCACTCACTAGGGCGCTTTAAATAAAATTATTTGCTTGCCGTCCGCGTGCTGGTAGGTTTTAAGAGAAAATTAAGAAAACAAACACAACATTTACACTATTACAAATAAAATATTATTTTCCAAAGGAAACCAGATAAAAATTGAGCTTAAGTTAATACACTTGTGCTTTTTGTCTGTGTTTGTTTTCTTCCCTGGCTGGCTGCTAGGTTTTTCATAAATCCAAGGACGGCAAACAAAGAATTTTCTTTAAATGCCTAGAAAAAAATCATTTATCAACGTTTCACGCTAGAATCGTGTATGTATAATGTCTTGAACTGGTCAAAATCTCGTGACATGCCCGTCACTCGGGTGGTTTATTGTTTAATTATAACTCATATCAATGACGAAAATACAGAGAGCTCTTTGGTTGAGACGCGAAAATATCATAGCTGTATTCGATTTGAGACATACTACACATTTTGAACCATCCAAGATGTCCTGAACATGAATTTGGTATGTAAATACTTGACCTGTATATCTGAGAAGTTATTGAGAATCTACTGACTAAAATTGACGAATAAAACGAGGTACAACAATTTCAAAGAAACTTTATTGATTTATCAAAATGATATGCACACATTTCTTTTATTGTTTGTGACGTCATCTGAACGACGAGTCTTGTAGCCTCTGCAGTGTCCGTATACAGCAGCACATGTCAGTTCTACAGAACGTCGATTGACAGTAATTTCTCGTATTTCAGGGCCCATGAATACGCTTTTTTTTCGAGTTTTCAGTCAAAGGAAAATCACAGTTTAAATCGTTCGCGCAAGAATTTCAATTTACTGTTATAATTATGTAAACACCCCGGTGACGGGCGTACCACTTTGTTTTCATCAGGCAACTCCATATATGGAATCACTATCGCTGGTGCATGTGTGTCTTGATAAAGTCAAAATCTTGTGGTATACTCGTTGCTGGGGTGATTTATTGCTTAACTATGTGCATTTTACAAAAAAAAACCGCCACGGTCTTAGGATGATATGACCTCCAATCCTTTCACCATTTACATAAATAAGAATAAGTCTTTCTTGACACGGTCGTCTACACGTCCTGAACTCATGCACAATGTAAACTTGCCTAACTGTATCAAAACTCTAATTCCTTGGAATTATTATATTTCGTTGCGATGTTTTATGAATGGAGATATATAAAAGGTAAGGCCTACATAGCCGGCAAAGACAATCGACAAGGACGAAGATTTCTAAGACGCCATGAAGTAATGATGACCTTGTAAGCTAGGTAAAGGCTAGGAAACGATTAACGACAGTCTTATAACTTAGTCTGTTTTTGACGGTTGCTTTCATCGCTCAAAGAGAAGTCTACAAAGTACAAATTTGTATGTCACCGATAAGGACATTTCCCCTGGGCCATCAGGATTTACGAATCCTTTGCCGGGTCATATCTGACGCTATCCTAAAGAAGCGACCAAAAGAAAGTAGGTTGCGCACATATGACTGAAAAAATAAAACAGCTCCTTGAATACTGCGAATGCTCACTTACATGTATCTTTGGTATAAGTCTGAACAGAATGGTCAACTCTACGCTCATTCCAGGAAATCTGATTCGTTTATTCGTCGCTAATGATGTGCTGTTTTCAAAGTTTAATAAAAACCTTTAGTCTTTCCAATGAACTTTCTGGATTTCTTGATTAACCCAATAGCAGGAAGGTCCACAGAGGAAAGCCAAAACTTCGCAAACCTTCATACACCATGATGCCAATGACTCTCCTTTGCGAGTGACAAAGTTAATGACAGTCACCGCTGGGGAAACGCCGAGAGATGTGCACCGGCTGGCTCCACGTCGCTAAAACTACCCAAAATGGACGATTCAGGTATAATGACACCACCTGTGACATAAAGTGCCAATCATTCAACAAGACTTAACGGCGCCTCAGTTCTTATACAAGAGATACATGAATGAAATGAAAGTCAGCAGTAAATAAGTAAGTCAAGCGTGTGTGTGTGTGTGTGTGTATGTATATATATATATATATATATATATATATATATATATATATATATATATATATATATTATATATATTAGATGAATAAAATTGCACACGTCTACTGATCTGCTTGTCTATTTTCTGTTTATTCTGTTGGTAATTTTGATACAACGTTTCGTCCTAAAAGTAGGACTTCATCAGGTTGAAGATGTCGTTTATGTGTGGCGCAGATGGAAAGTGGCAATTCAAAATATACGTATATATATGTATATATAATTATATACATACATACATATATACATATATATCTATATATATATATATAGAAGCTCTGGATATAGCAACATGGTGTTATTCGTAAAGTGGCTCTGTAAAAGTAGTAAAATATGTCAAAGTAAAATGCGCCTTGGCTCGGTAATAGTAGTTTAAAGTCTTTACTCATTTACAAAAAAAAGAATCATTTCTCCAGCAACACACACACAAATATTATATATATATATATATATATATATATATATATATATATATATATATATATATATATATATATATATATATATATATATAAATTAAACTCAGAGAGAGAGAGAGGAGAGGAAGAGAGAGAAGAGAGGGGAGGGAGGGGAGCGCTACCAACACCTAATATAGTTCACTCCATATGTCTATTATTCACGTGGAAGCATCAAGTAATGTTGTAGATATTATACTATCCCAAGTTGTACTGCGGCCCATAGTTATGATAAAAGAATACAGAAAGCAAAAATACTGAAAAATAGTGACATATTTTGGCCACAGTTGTGCCTTTAGATGTACATGGGTGCCATGAGCCCGTGGCGCTGTGGAAACTCTCTACCACTAATCAAAAGCATTGAGCACGTGTGATTTGAAGCGGCAAGCTTCACTCAATAGCTTCATACGTATTCGAATACACATAGTTACATCGTTCCAGTTTTGATTTCTTAAGTTAGCTCTCGGACATAATTCTCGATTTTCACTCGACTGTAAGATTTTCAAAACTTACCTACACACCCGACGGCAAGCCGACCAATCGAAGCTGATAAGCGCGCACAAAGAGGGCGAGTGATTTGATATATGACGGGTACACAGTCGGACAGGCTGAAAGATTGTGAGAGACAAGCGGTCGCACAAAGGGAGAGGTATATGCACTCGCGTTATCTATGTCACCAACAATTTCCCTCAAACTTAGCTACGTACAAAAGCGTCACCGATGCGCGATTCTGAACACGCGATTCTTACCGGCTCCGCGCAAAGTAATGAAATATTGATAAACTTAGCGATTTAGACCGAGCCTGGTTCTCCCGTGGTTGTAAGATGGTACCATCGATTTAGCAAAGATATCTAATTTGCCCAGCGACGTGGTTACAGGTGTTCTCGGGTATCAGCTTTCGTTCAGCTGGACGCAGTTACACAACATCCGATAATGTGATGCATGAGGGACCAATTTTATTTCAGTTCGTTTGAGTTCAACGTTCGTGCAGATGATGTATTCAACCAAGTCCCTGTATCACGTCTTTCGTTTGAAAAAAACCAACTTAAATGACAAATAACAGAACGTTTGATAGTTTGATTTCCGTCTTCAACGCTGTCATATACAGAATTACTTTTTATAAAATGAGTAATGTTTTCTGTCTCTTCTCGGCAAATTATGTTGAAATACAAATTATCAGCGCTTCAAACATAATGAAGTGCGTTAAATATGCATTTTTGCAGTTGGAAAATGGATTCTAGTGTTGGCTGCAATTCAACTCTCGGCAATGATATCCAAAAGCCTTGTCTGTTATGATAAGTTGAATACAAGGTATTTGGACATGACTTTTGGAAGAGAAACAATACTTCTAACCAATACTTCTACTTACAATAATTACAATACTTCTATGACTCATTATTGTCTTCTCAGTCTTTTGATGTTCCTTTGATTATACGTCTGATTACATTCAATATCGAAATAATCTTACAGGAGTTTTTTCCTCCTTTTCTACAGAAAGCAGTATTTTCTGGGCTCTTATTCACTTTTTCCGATTACATTAGAACACATGTATGTGGTCACTTAATTTTTTTACTTTAAAAAGTTTGTTTTCAAGCAAGGAATCTTAAAATATATTCACGGTGTTATGATGCAAAGTAAATCTGCCTTTACAGTTATTGCCTTCAACAAAAAGTAGCTAAGCATGAAATATCTCATTTGCTTCGTGTCGTTGAGGAATTCACGAAAGCAACCGGGGAGAAAAATGCCTTTTTCTTGTTGAAAGTCTCAGCAATGAGAAACGGAGATGTGTTGATTTTGTATGATTATTGATAAACCCTAAAGTTGTATCAGTCCATGTCGACAATGACCAGTAGTTTTGGATAAATATTTCCTAACAGAAGGTGGAGCCAAGACTACGTCAAGGTTATATTCGAAAATTTACGCAAAAAAAATCTTCGACTCATGAGCAATTGCCACTGAATACGCCAACCTCCCTTCCTGAAACGGACATTGCCAAAGCTGTGAATAAGCCCTTCTACTGAACTGATGCTATTCAAACCTCACACACAGACTGCCATTTTTCCAACCTTCAAGTGTTTCGGAAGTTTTGAAAGAGTTTTGTTTTACAATTCTTATTACGTTTTGAATGCTATTTATCTCATTGTTAAGGTATTATATTTATCCAACAAATAGTTAGTTACCTTTGTTATTTTCTGTATTATCTATCGCTTAATGAGCCAAAAATATTAAAAGCCAAATTTGTAACGCCTCTTTGACAAAGCCAAATGTTTATCCTCTTTTCGCCGCTCATTATTGAACAACACGATCAAATCAATTACATGTACAAATACACACATGCACCTTTTGAACCGGGATTAGAGAACTTGGTGTTTACGACTTGATTACCCATGGTGCGCATCGAAACAAAGAAACAACTATTTTGCCGTCTCCAGACCGCGATAAAAGAACATTTGAGTACGCTCGCCTATATAAAGCCTCTGTACGCTTCAAATACTTTGGATGCAGTGATCATTCCATGAAGATAACTAGACACTTGTCAAATCACAAAATTTTATAGAAAAAAACAGCTAGCAAATCGCCGTTCGAAAAGATGGCTTCGTCCATAGGGCTTGTCTATTTACCACTTGACCGAAGAAGTGAGCAATTGAAAGTAAGCAAAAACAACTTTTTATCATTTATTTCAAATGGATATAGAAACTATTAAAAGAAAAAATAATTGTAATGCTTTAGCACAGCACGAGACGTATTGAATCAAAACTCATAACTTTATTTTCTCGGCAGATATGTCGAAACTGCAGCTAATATGAACACTGCCCTGTAAGTGATATCAAAATAAAAACACATATAAGTTTTAGATTGCGAGATTTCATCTTTACTGAGAAAACTAAAACGAATTTCATACATAAGAGAATAATTTAAAGTTCTCACCAAACTGGGATGTATAAGATTGCCGATTTTCGCCTGTTTCGTGACACGACACTTGTCTCGTGAACAAGAATGAAAGCTTTCTTGAAATATGTTATGCTAACCGCGCTCCAAATAATTGCCGTGTCCCTTTTTAAATAGGCATAACAAGACGGTCAAGAAACGCATAAAATAAAGACATTGAACATCGTCAATTTGTGAGCAGACTATCGACACAGACATTTGGCGGGAAAGGAACATTTGGCGGGATTAATGTTACATACAGGTTGCATTCTACCTCTCGAGAAAGTCTGACCAGTGTGGTGCCAAGTTCAGTACCTGCACACCGATATTTGATTCCTGAAATTATAAAAATATATGGTGTTATAATTGAAGTTATTTAAGTAACCATATTATATATAAACTTTTCGAACAAAAAAATAATATACTGCAAACTTTTGAAAATCCAGACGACTCCCGAATCGTATGAGACTATCCACGGTCTTTCAATTGAAACTTATCAACTATATAGGCTCTAAAATCTTAGAAGAATTAAAAAAAAAACAAAGAAAGGATCGACCTTAAGAAGAAAATTGCCAACACAACAGAAACTACGTAAAAAAAGATAAAGAAAATACTCTGTATTTGACCTTAGACATTAAAGAACTTTCATTTAAGAGTGTACATAGAATGGGGATCACTGATGGAGTGCCTTGGCCTAGAATGGAAGCTTGAATTCACTTGCAATTGAAGGGTTGACCCTTGTAAAGGGGATTCTTTCAAACCTTGGAGGAAATAATACAACAAAATGGAAGTAACGCTGAATAATTGACAATATAATAAGCTTTGTAATAGTCGTATGCCGCGGAGGTTCTCATTGTTCGAAGTTTCTTCGTTTTTTATCTTCACGTGATTGAAACCAATTATTGGGCGAGGCCATGTAAAAGAAAATTTGCAGACAGTTCTTAATATGTGAAAGGTATAATAAGCTTTGCCAGTTTCTCCAATTTTGACGTTTTCCTACCGGCTAGAAAAAATTCCCTGATTTCACCAAGCTTTTTATGTTCATTTTGTATGCTTTTTTCGCGGATTTCAGTCCATTTCTTCGCCCAACAAAAACGACATTTTCAGCGGGAAAACGTGTCTTCGAGCCACGCTAAATTGGGGTCAAATGTCCTGGATTGGCGTTCCGGGATAATGAACATCCTCGTCGCTTGATTGAAGGATGGACTAAATATTTGATGAACATCGCTCTGAGATTCGGCGGTGTGCCCCAAAATCATAATCGCTCCGTCTCAGCCGTTTGCGATGCTCTCTATTATGGCACGCACAGAGCATTTACTGCGCTCCAATGTTCCTATACGCAGTATGAAAATACCAAAACTGGAAATCTGTTCAATACTGACCTTTAAACTAAATTCAAACCTAGTTTCCGTTTGAACTAACATCGCTGGACAAACATCTTCAGCGTATAATACCAATATTACGACTAAGCCGTAAGGTGGAGAAAACTACACTTGTCAATCATGTCTTTCTTAGTCAATCGCGAGGCGAAAGTTTTGATGTGTACATAATTTAATCCATCTTTTTTGCTTGCTTCTTTCTGCACACGATTTTATTATCTTATTTCCAGCAACATTACCCTGCAATCAAATTGATACTGCCTGCATGTAAGATAGACACTCACCTCTGTGTAGAAACCTCGTTTTGAAAGTTTACCAGATACGACACAATTCATCATTTTTGAACACATCCCTAAATTGTCTCTTCCTACAGAGGTTTTCCTGTTTTTGAAAGAGTTATACATTGTACCTTTCAGCATATCTGACACTTTATTGAAGTTTTCGTCTCTTTTGGTCTTGGTTTGTCTACGGTATCATTGAGTCTATACTCTGTCTTTCTGTCTCTCCCAATACCTTTGTTTGTCTGTTTGTCTGTTTGTCAGTCTCTCTCTCTCTCTCTCTCTCTCTCTCTCTCTCTCTCTCTCTCTCTCTCTCTCTCTCTCTTCTCTCTCTCTCTCTCTCTCTCTCTCTCTCTCTCTCTCTCTCTCTCTCTCCTCTCTCCTCTCTCTCTCTCTCTCTCTCTCTCTCTCTCTCTCTCTCTCTCTCTCTCTCTCTCTCCCCACCCACATTATCCATTGTTTGGTCCATTTTCATATATTTAAGGCTATTACAATCCATCACTTTGTGTCCTTAATTACATACATGTAACCTTAACTAGAACTTCTTTCAAAGAGAAATAAACGTTTACGACCGAAAGATAAAACATGATGCAGCTTCCTTCGTTGGGTTTCTGTCATGAAGGTTTAAGGCCACAGGACTTTCCTTCAACGATATGAAATGATTATGATGTATAAATAATGGAGTAAGCCGAATAGCGAGCTGCTCTTGGCTCAAAGCTTTGTCGTGTTTCCGTCTTTGAGGGAGGGATGTGGGAGGGATGCGGGGAGCTTTAAACATACTTTTTGTCAATTTCTTTCTGAACGTTCTTAAGTTTAAATACATAGTGATATATACCAGGCAATGAGCCATTTAAAAAAACAAAACATTTTTCGACTGAGTGCAGAAGTGTAAAAAGAAGATCAGCAATCCATTAATAAGACTTGTAACGTAATGCGAAACAATACAAGTATTTTCATTTATGGATAGCCAATATGTTCTTTACAATTTTTTTCAAAAATGTTTCCTTGCGCATTCAAAGTCCTTAGAAGATGTGTTAGGATGCATTACGTCAAAACACTGTCTACTGTAAAATAAAATCCGTATAAACCAATCTGATAGCAGCTGACTCGGAAAACAGAAACTTAACCTAAATAGACGGTTCAAAACAGTATTTTACTCTACAGAGGCTAACACTTTAATTGTACAAAAAAATAAAGTCAAGCATTATATGACGAGGTTTTCCATACGATTCAAAGATTGTTGAATCTAAAAAACTTTATTGTGAACATTTGAACTCCAATAATGATTACTAAACGTGTCTTATCTCAAAATAAGTGACAGCAGGACGTCTCTGAGTTGCACAACAAAGTTTTAAAAAATTTTCAAAAACAAAACTTTCGTTTAAAGCTGCGTATTGAATTTCCTTGACTTTTTGGTCTGACTTTAAACTTTAAGTAATGATGCTTGTTCTATTATCGAAATGATGTCGAAGAGTTCAGCTTGTCAACACAGAATGTAACAGGGTTATTGTAGACAAATGAATTTAAGTCAGGACGAGAGTTTATCTGTCAGCAATAACATTGTACATCAATGTGCCATGTTTGCAATGTTAGTCGTTTGTGTTTGTATATAACTCTCAGCGAAAAGGGAAAATGTAATTATTGTTCAACTGAACGAAATTAATGAAAAAATAATCAAAAGTTAGACCTATTTGGCCTGTAACATGGAGGCTGTGAAGGTCATTTCTGTGGCCTTTGCTCTTGATCTGTTACAACTCGGTTGATCAATTTGTTGAATGTAAGCATTCAAAGAAATTGTAAACAAACATATATTAGGTATTGATATAACTATATATGTAAAATGACCAGTGACGCCAAAGTATCGGAATCTTACTATGGTGTCTGCGTTATCTTGAAATCAATATTTCCCTTTACATGGCGTCAACTTTCAAGGCGTTTCTATCAGTTCTTAAGAACGAACATCGTTATTTCGCGCAAAGAGTGAATTATGGCCAACGACTTGCTGAGACATAGAGTTCAATGGAAAATTTACTAAACCAATTTATATTCCAGCTTTTAGTTTTAGTATTTGGCTTGGGTAGTTTACCCATATGAATAGGTTAAAAATAACAGAAATTCGGCTGAACATTTACAAGTCTGCAAAAAGTGACAGTTACTGGGGAATGAGACATTCCCGTTTTTTACTTGCATCCTTTGTTATCTTCATGGTCAAGGTCAGCGTGTTTCATTGAAGTAGAATACAGAATGCGCGTCTGGTCTGCTACTCGTAGGGGCTTATTTTGAAACTCTTTGAATCAGTAAATTTTCACAGTCTTAGTTTTTTTTTTAAATCGAAAATTTAATTTTCCCTCATTGACTTAACACCGGGATGATGGTCATTTTGAATTTCCAAATGGTAAATGGTATATAGATAATTTGTTTCTCTTATGCAAAAGTTTGCACAATGACTCCTGATTTTTATTCTAAGTTTGGTAAGAGTATACCGTTGAAAGTGTCATCATAATAACTAAAGTTTTAATAAAGTTTACGTCTTTCATTTTCGACGCGCGTACTTCCTCAAAAGGGTGTACGTTTCTTTCTTGGCGATACAAGTTGTAGACGTTTCGTGTAGCGACAATAAGACCACTGTTGGTTTTTCCTAGCATTTAAGGAATTGCTTTCGAAACCGAGTGTGGACAAGACACAAGTGATACATCTGTAAGAAGTCGCCAAGAGCGTTGACAAACTGTAGAGCTTTCTTTGATGTAGTATTGATGATGATTTTGCAATTGACCTAGGGCTTGTTTGTTTTCCAACCATAAAATGATATACAAAGATGGGAAAACTTTTATCCTGGGAACATAAAAAAGAAACAAATAAATAGTAGGGTATTCCATACAAAATAAGTAAATTTGTAGACAGTTTGATTTCGAAACATCATTCAATAGTGTTCCTCATAAAACATTACTTGTGGTGGTCGTCGTCGTCATCACCACCATCACCATCACCATCACCACCAACATTGACATCACCTTCAACATCACCTTCACCATCAACATCAACATCACCATCACCACCAACATTAACATCACCTTCAACATCAACATTAACATCACCTTCAACATCACCTTCAACATCACCTTCACCATAAACATCAACATCACCATCACCACCAACATTAACATCACCTTCAACATCAACCACCAACATCACCACCAACATCACCATCACCATCAACATCACCATCACCATCACCATCAACATCACCATCAACATCAACATCACCATCAACATCAACATTAACATCAACATAACATCACCATCAACATCACCTTCACCATCAACATCAACATAACCATCATCACCACCATTAACATCAACATCAACATCATCGCCACCGTAATCACCACCATGAACAACCACAAAAACAACAAATGTCCTGCTGACGTTACTGTAAGTTACTGGAAAATAAGTATAGCTATTCTCTCATATTCGCTCGGTGACTCCCCTACTGAAATTATAATGAACTCGTGCAAGAAAGCGTTGTGTTAATCATCTTTCTTGAATAATTTGCCTAATTATAATGTTATGAATCTTTACTCTGTGTCGTGGTTGATTGTAATGAAGACTCCATTTGCCGTTACTTTTGTCGTATTTTTAGGGCTTTTTATAAGCTACAGTTCCTTTTTCTACTCCCGATACCATGTCAGTATGCCCAGCCACCTACTTGTCCATACTGCCAGCAATGACATTGCATATTGTGCACATTAATTTGCAGGGCCAATATTTGTATTTTACAGACTTGAGGGAGACGCATAAGGAAAGATGTTGGTTTTCCTGAAACAAAATAATGAAAATATCTTAAAAAAGCTGTCATCTTCTCTTTTCTAAGACAAAGAAGTAATGTTATTTCAGGTTAGCAGTGTTGCGTTTGGTAGTAGGTGGGGAAAAAGTTTTTTTCATAATTTACAAATCCATCAATTTTACATTGAAAATAATTACATTTCTGCCACTTTCAGAAATGAAAACTGGAAAATCTGTCGAGGATTTCACTAATGGCAGTCTTCTGTTTTCAGAGTAATGGAAAACGGATAAATAAAATAAATAAGTCGGGCTTGAAGGTCAACCTCGGGGTCATATAGAAGAGTTGATTCATTCACGCCAAGCATAGCTATTAAGTTGACTAGCAAATGTGAAAAATGAACTGGGCGTTGGCCAGGTGTGTTAAAATTTCAATACGCCTTCAAGGGTTTTATGTTTCATCGTTTTGCAAAAAACAACAGGAAATATCGATATAGATATTGTACTTCGGAATAGAAAATATTTAGAAAACTTAAGGCACGATATATTCTGGTGTACTTTCTTCCTTTGTCAAATACTTAGATTTTGAAATGAGAATTTTTTATGACAACATTGCATGCAGAATGGTTAGAAGCAGATGGACACCTTCTAGTTTTCTTACAAGGAAATAGAAATTAAGACTACTTTTGACGAAACACAAATTTTCCTCGAGGGAATTACTTAAAATATGGAATTTTGAAGCGATTCAATATAGTTTGTACTCTAAGGCAAGATGCCAACTGTTTAAAGTTTCAGCAGAAATTCTGCAAAATAGGAAAAAACACAAGTCTCTCTCACAAAACAGCTCGATAATCCAGATTTATTCTGAAAACTCGTTCATCAGAATAAACTTAATGATCGTTTTGTTCAAATTGCTTTGCGCATATTTCTGCTCGTTTTGAATTGTGATGTATTTCTATACAGAGTGAACGACCACCACCTGGCGCGTTTTGGTAGGTCAGTACCTTGAAATGTACAATCTGTCGGCAAAATTTATCTCTATACACAAAATTTACCATGACCAGACCTGTAAAACGGTGGATTTTTTTCAGTAAACGGGAGAGAAGTAAACAGTACATATAACAGTGGAACATTAAAGGCGGTTAAAGGATGTTTAAAACAGCGATCTAACATTGTTTTATTTTATCAAAAGTTATAACCTTTAATACCGGGACAATAGCTATATCTGTAATAACACTTTCACAATGTTTCCTATAAAACCGCTCCGATTTAAA